>NC_052510.1:523202-565072 GCF_014356525.2 Nilaparvata lugens
TGTTTGTCCCTAATAAACTTTCTTCAATTTCTTGATCTTATTGATTAGAGCAACGCTAGTGTTTTGTCTTCTACGAGACATCCCCATTCTTTCACTGCTACTCACTCTCTACTGAATGTCAATAAAGTTATCCAGACCCTGCCTATATTCTCCACTATTAGCTACACATTCAGTCATAATAGTAAGAAAACTATGCTTGTTAGAATTCCACACATTTGAACACAATTTACTGAAATCTCTGAAGCAAATATCTTCACCCACATAGTCTCTATGTATTAATTTGAGTGATAATTGATCAATTTTGAATATAACAATTATATTTGCATTATCTCTGGTGAAATGTTTTTGTGTTGCACCATAACTTTGAATTAAATGCTGTATCATTATATGATGTCTACCATAGTAAAATAATCCTTATTTGAGGTGTGTGACTAAGTTGTGAATCGTCAAATATAACTGGAGAATATTGTGTATATTGTTTGGATGTGGAATGTTATCAGGTATATCATTCACATGAAATTCAATACCTTTCATTTTTGAAAAGACTTTTCTTAAAAACAAGTACTTATCTTGATATTGACTTTTAGTATTTAAATAAATATGTTCAAATCTCAATCCATTTTTGGAAAAAATCAAGTTGAACAATAAATTCGTTTTACCACATGCAGATGGGCCCATGATGAGAATTCTAGCATTATGTGGTATCAATGCCCCATTCTTACACCATACAGGCTTTTTCTCTTGTGCAATCATCTTATCGAAATTTACAATGACAAGTTTGTTCATGTTGAGAAAGTGAGATATACAAACAGAACAAACTGTTTCATATGTCTGGTTCACTCGCTAATGAAGCGTTTCTAGGTGACACACATACATGTAATCACCCATTCAACATCTAGACATGTACCACATGCTACTACTTCACACTTCTCTATGACAAAATGAGAAATGAAAGAGCGAAAATTCAATTCAAGTTGTTTTTATTCAAAAAACACACACAATGAAAAGAATATAACAATGATTATTCACAACAGATGTGGATAGATAATTATACAATTTTGATTTTATTGTACGATTAAATCTCTCAGCGATACTAGCTTTCTTATCAGAAAAAACAGAATAATGCTTGATATCATACTTATCTAACAATTCTTTCACATGCTTATTAAAATACTCCTTCCCTCCATCTGTCTGGAAGAAAAACATATGTTTATTCCTAGGAATAATGGGTTCGAGTGAATTATAAACACTTTGTGCAGTCTTATTCTTCAAAGGTATACAATAAGCGTACTTAGTAAAACAATTAATAACAACTAAAATATAACGATATCCTTTATTGAATTTAGATAAGCTACCCGTCTCAATCAGATCTGATTGATATAAATCGTTCTCATTCTTCAACTCATATCTACGTGTTGGGTAATTTACACATGCAGCAGAGTGAAGCTCTGCTGCTAATTTTTCTCTAATATTACTCATTCTTCTTCTTCATTGTGTGAAGACACACTTGAAACAGAATTTGATGTGTTGGTCACTACCTCGTTACACACACACTGATCTGTGCAATCAGTTTGCTATTTTGTAGTGACTGAATGGTAATGTATCGATTCCATTCTCTGCAATAAAGCGCTTGAACGGGCTCAAACAAACCTTTGTGCATTCAATTTGATGTATGTTATGATTGAAGGATCTCAACATATTACATTTTTCTATATGTTGGCATCGTTCAATCAAACATTTCTTATACAAGTCAAAACTGAGTTTTCTATTTTTTACATGTGTCTTCATACCTTTTGCTACACACTTATTTACAGTTTCCTCCTTCTCATTATTCACAAGGTGTGAATACAATTTCCCCCATAATCCCAGAAAAGATTTTAAAGGAATTGAAGCTGCCTCATCATTAAATTTCCCTACAACTTTATTCCTCTCATTGGAGAAGCATTCGTGCTCAGCTGGGTAATTTGAAGTGTCAAATAGTTCCAGATTATCTCTTATCAATTGGTAGATGTTGGGTGTCTCCAACGATAATAGGGAGCTATCTGTATCAGTCATACAAAGCTGGATGCGTTGCCATGGTATGATTTTTTGCAATTTACAGTAGAAAAAATCATACATGTGTAGTTTACTCAAATCCAGGATGCAGAAACCTGAATAGATTGGCCTATTCATTTTTAGTTCCAACTTATGCAAGAAAACTGCAATCACATCCGAACTTATTATCTGCCAGCATTTACATAGGGGATTTGAAATGTACTTATCTAGATGCTTGGCATCTGTGATAATTGAACATTACATGTTGGCGAGTATTCTGTAATGTCTTCCATAAATTAGGTTACTCATCTGCTCAAAGAATGAGACTTAAAAATTTTTTTTGTGGCTTGCCTATTACAGGTATTGAACTCAATGTAGTTCTTCAACCAAGGCGATTGGGAAAAGCTAATGATGTGATGTACTTTTGTTAATTGCAATCCGAGTTGAAAGTACAGCTTCAAATTCATGTAATGTACCTCTCTTGATCGAAGAGTGTGTTCATGAGTTTTTAGTCAGAGTTTGACCGTTCTCATTGGTTTGGTACTCAGAGAACAATTCGCTAGGAGGAATTTGATGAAGTGGAGTGAGAGGGAAATTGGCATGCATATCATGTAACTCCTGGGGGTACTTGAGATCACATTCAATTACATAACCAGTTTCTGATTCACTCTCCAAATTTGTAAAGTCAAGAGCATGGATTTCTTCCTCTGAGAGGAACTTGAAATTTCCATAAGGTAAGAATTGATTCATAGAGTGGGCATACAAAGAATTACAATCTATATGAAGCAAATAGTTACTTGGTTTTGTGGGATCGTATGTGTCAGGGATGTGTTTGTTATTGGCTTTGCAATAATGCTTGCCAATAAACGAAACACCACCACACATTCCCAATTCAAACATTAGATGTATATCGGGATCGCTAATCAATTGGAGTTCAACCTGGGTGAACTTTAACATACAATTCCAAGTGTAATGAGCAAGTGAAAGAAAATGAGTCACATCGAGGCCATATGACCTAAAAAGTGTTGACCTCATTTCTTCGAAAACCTCAACTAATAGCATGACATCTAGGCATAGATAGAAATCATGATACTTGCTGAGAGATTTCAACTTGAATGTTGAGAACACTCTTTGTGTGTGCTCATATTCTTTGGGGGAGAGGGGTGTATCATAAGGATCATTATGAAAACATTCTATTGGAGAGAGAGATGTCTCTGCAAATTTTTCAGGGCAAGATATGTATGAATAGGGATATACTCCTTTTTTTAATAAGAGTTGCCTATGATCAAGATTGGGGTCATTAAATACTGAAAACAGACGTATGAACTTTGATTCCATATCTGTACTATCTACCAAGTTGTGCACTAATACTTCCAAGGATTCATTCATAAATTTATATGAATCTAAAAACTTAATTTTTCCCACTGTCAATGTCAAAAATCTACAGGAAATTTCTTTTTTACATTTTCCGAGAGCTTTTAGAATAAAATTGCTGTCAAATCTGCTAAAATTATGGAAGTAACAGCTAATTGTTTTGTCAGTTCGAGTATTTAAATTACACGACACATGAGCAGTACACAAGAACTTTCCATTTTCATGTGCATGACACCTTTGTGTCTGTTTCAATAAAAACTTCATCGCAAAGGCTGCACTTATCAGCATTTTGAAATTTGCATTGCTGATGCTCACTTAAATGCTCCATCGGAATTTCGCATTTTATATCCACACTCAATAAATCGCCAAGTTTGATTATTTCCTTGAGAAATTTCTCCATGATCTTTTCATTGATATTACTTGATCTATAGAGTACTGGACCGTATGCGATATCTCCATTCACATCAATTACAATGAAACAATACCCGCACGGAATATGACACGCGGTTTTCTTGGAGTAACTTCTGGTGATAGGTACATCCTCACAAACAGATTTGTTACCATCCATATTCACAACAAATGTTTCCAAATCCATGTAGATTGTATACTTTTTCTTCAAAGTCGAACCGAGTTTTTTAAATTTGATTGACTCACCCCATTTTGGGTACGAAGTTCACTGAGACTGGAACTTTGAACAAAGCTCTAGATGTCTCATCAAATTTGCTTTCCCATCACAATTTTTAGATTTGTTCGTTGTGAATCTGTGAAAACAGAAATTATAAACATCCACTTGATGAGCATTTTTCGAAAGGTGGAAAAGAAGACCCAACAATCCGTTTTTCCCATTGGCGGTGTTATTCAAACAAAAATGTGTTTTTCCTGCATCGCCTTTCAACATTAAAAGATTAATTTGGTATTCACGTGTACGGAATATGCTTGTTTGATAGGGGAAAAACTTTTTGTTGTCATACGCGATAACATGAATTGCGATGTCTGTATTAAGAATTTCAAATTTCTTCATGTCGCGATCGGTGGTTGGGAAATTAACTCTGTGAGTGTTCAGCCTGTGAGCAAATTTGCTCAAATATTTCACCATTAAGTGTCTGTTATTTGGTTTCTGGTGAAAATAGGCTAGAACACTCCACAGAAAACACTTTTTATCAGGAAGATTTCAGATATTGATAACACATTTCTTATTGTTGATGAACTGGGGTGTTTGAATATAACTGCTTGTGTATATTGGATTATATCTAATCACATTTACATCAAGTGACTCAATCTTCTTCAACACCCACCCACTGCCAAACTGAACAAAGTTATCGAACGAATTTAAAATTTTCCTAACTGCTAACATAAAATGTTCGTTCAATTCCTCATAGCTCACCAAGACATTTAAGCCTATGGCCAAGTAGCTATGCAGATTCACAATGGATGAAACAGCTTAGGATTCCTCTGATTCTAAAACTACCATCTTATATAATAATACATTTAATACTAAGAACCATTTCACATTTCCCTCGAAACGTGTAGCATGATCTCTTATTATCTCAGAAACATGAGCTTTTGAGTTTTCAAGCACATTTTCAATGTCAGGTGCTACATTTTCGAAGGAAATGCAATGGCGAATTGTGCGCGAACTCACGCCTCTGACCCAGTGTTCTCTGGTGTGCTCCATCTCTGCTACTAGTGGGGTGCTGAAAACAAACAAAGAATATATTACTATGGCATAGAATTAGATATAAAAACAAGTGAACATTAATCTAAAAATCAGTTGTGATTTGACAAGCTGCAAGTACAGTGCAAAAATGTTATCTCAGAATCAGATTTTCATGTATGAATGATTGAGGTTATTAACATTTGATAATCCTTGGAAATTAGAATCGAGTCTGTTGTCACCTCAAAATATGGCTTAACAGGGTTTTAAATTTGTGCGAGCACCTGACGTTGTTCAATGTGTGTTTTGCTCAGTATATTTAGAAAATTGGTTGTCAAAAGATGATCCTAGTAAGGAACATGAGCAATGCAGTCCAAATTGTGGATGGCGCGAACAAGATAATATTTCATGCGAAGAGGAGAGTTTCAATAATAATATTCTACGACAATATGAAGAACGAGTTTTAACTTTCCATCGTCCAGAACCATTCAAGCTCTCAGTATTTATAAAAAGAGCAGACTATTTTGCAATAAATGGCTATTTTTTACATGAGAAATCATATCTGCAATGTGTATATTGCAAATATATTATTGAAAATCCTCATGAAAAAGTGATACATGTTCCATTTTGTATATATAAAAAGATGAGCTATCATGGAAAAGAAAAGACGAATGTTGAAGAAGAAGCTGTGGGAAAACAAGCTGGATATTGTACAATATGCACTCTGTTGTAGAAGTAATTTCCCAATCAGAATCGAGATATTATTGAATTGTAAGGAATAAGAGCATTGTAGTATTAATTATCAGGAAAGAAGTAAGTTCTCAAAAAAATCAAGATCAGAAAAATAAAGAAAAAATTGTATCATACTTACATGCGATGAATGATGTGATGTGCTGTACGGTCTCTCTGGTTACACTCCAACTCTCAGACTAGTTCTTCATACGTCTTTCCTCCTCAAAGACTGGAGTGATTATGCAGTACTCCACACTCAAACTCTGTGAAATCAACGAACATAATGGAAATCACAATAATATTGAGAAGAAATTTAGCAACTCAACATAGCTATGTGAAACATAGTTATTGAAAATCAATGAGGAGATTTTGATATTATATTGTTCATACATTCAAAATGTACGTTCAAATTCTGTAAAATCAAAGAGCTTAATCAGGAAATTCAATATCTTTACATAGTTATGACACGCTAATTGAAAATTAATGAGGAGATTTGATATTACATTGCTCTCATGAAATATTGTTATTCGAGATATTATATCTGGAACTGAGAAATTTTATATTAGTGCATTGTGAGAAAACAGTAATTTTTTAATTTCAAATTCAATACTTATGAGCAGAATCTAACAGAGGATGAGTTTCGGCAAGCTGTGAGAGATTTGATATTTTTTTCTCTGAATGCACCTTGCTGTACATGTCAGAATGCTTTTGTATGTCAAGGATGTGATAAGCGGGAAAATGCACTATCTCTCACTCAACCTAAAACAGAGAGAGAGAAACAAATGAGTATATAAGTAGCGCTTATTGGATTTGCTAGCTTCATTCCAGCACTAGTTACATTCACGTTACATAATTATATCCTCGTCATCATGAACTAACTCATCATCATCATCTACACATCAGGAGTACATACTTCCAGATACTCCTCCTCAACAAAGCACTTCCTTCCCATCTTACTGGGCAGCGTGAGCTGCACAGCAGAAGAAGAAGCTTCCAATCACCACTACCACTGCTGCTGCTGCTGCTACACCCGGCAGCGAGGACTTACCACTGAAGAGCTGTGGTATCTTTGTGGAGAGGGAGTTGAGCAGTGAGGAAATCATCGTACTGGACACTCCACCATCAACCACATCTCATCCGGAGTGGGCACCAAGGCGTGTACCGCTCACCATGATTTCCAACAAGCAACAGGGGAAGAGAGAACTGCGCTTTCTGGAGGAGGAGGATGGTGAGGAAACTATCTTTGTACCCTCAAAGGTTAGTTATTTCAAATATTATCAACTTGTAATGTGAACAGATAATTTTAAATCTTTATAAAACTATTACTATTATATGTTGTCATTAATTTGTTGAAAGCTTGCTACTATCTGATAAATTTCTTACTTTACCGAGAAAAACTCATTTTCAATAGATCTGTTCACATTACATGCATTCACATTGTGATATTAGATGATTAGAGTTTTATTTATTGTGAGAAATTGATGAATCTGATTAGATTCGAAAGACAATTTCAAACAAGAATTATTTCTTGATAACGAATTGTAATATAGGAAATGGAACTATTCAACTTTGGAGTTCAGTTAAAAATTTTAATAAGATGTGTAGTTGAATTCATGAATATGATGATTACATTGAAATTGATAATTATGTTCATTTGAATTGAGCAACTTCTATGTTGTTTTATGAAATCAATAAATATAATTATTTGAAGTGATTAGGTTGAATGCATGCTACTATCTAATAAATTTCTCACTTTACTGAGAAAAACTAATTTTCAATAGATCTCTTCGTATTACATGCATTCACAATGTGATATTAAATGATTAGAGTTCAGTTAAGAATTGAATAAGATGTGTATATTTTGAATTCATGAATATTATAATGATTACTTTTTGAAATTGAACTGATCAAGCATACTAGTTGAATTGATTAGACTTCAGTCAAAGATTGAATATTTTGATTTCACAATCATTATTATGACACTTGTATCATACATATTATTTGAATTATGCTATGAAATTATTTGTACTAATCATGCACGCATACTATTTTTTGCTATAAAATAGTAGAATATAATTGAAGTGAGTTAAGTGAGTTAAGAAAATTACTGATTCAGTTGATAGTTATTTGTTGGAATGAAAATTGAAAGAGCTTGCTTATTAATCTGATGTATGCATTTGATGCATCACTATTGGATTCTGCAATATGAAGCAAGAAATATTTATTTATTCAAATCATTTCAATATCAGTTATCACTCACTTTGAGATTCTGTAGAGAATGTGTTGATAATCCGTCAATATCAAGTTGAGATTATGACAATAATCTGTTAATCACAAGTAGTTGATAATCTGAAACAAATTATAATAAGTTACTAATCATAGATTCATTTTTATTTAACAGAAACAATGTGCATATGAAGGTGAGAACTCCTCACTTGCTCCACTTCTAGAGGAGGTGGTGCGGGAGGATGATGATGATGATCATCATCATGATGATTTTGTTTCACTCATCAATAGACTGTCAGCAAAACCATGGATGCATCTCCGCGAGTTGGCAGAAGATGCTCCACATAATATTATCTCTGCTCGTGAAGAAACAAATCATCATGGGAGAAGAATCATATTGAAAATAATAATTACATCTACAAAGAAAATCACTGACATATATCTACCTCAGAGATTTTCATCCATAATTACACCGATATAAGTTGTTAAATTTAATGCCAATTGTAAAAATTTAGCAATAGTGGTGAAGCATGTCACTGCCACATGGACTGACATTAAGATTGTTTAAATTTAACAATCTTATTGTCATACCATGTTGCAGTGGGATGCTTTACAAGTAGTAGTATATGATGTAAATATTGTAGTGATTAATAATAAATTGTAATATTACTTTTGTAAAAATTGTTTTTAATTCTCACCTGTTTGTTGTGTCAAAGAAGAAGAAGAGGTAGAATAGTACACTGTTTTCACGCAAGAATAGATCCTCTTGTAACTGAAACTAATGAATGTAGAAGAGTAGAATAGTACACTGTTCACGCAAGAATAGATGCTCTTGTAACTATGCAGTCAATGAGTGTATGGTCACAAGAGAAGCTATTTTATAGTTGCTGCTGCGCGCACACACGCGCATACATGTTGGTCTCAACCTTGTTGCGGCATTCTCTTCCATCTGTTAGTGCTATACACTCACTATAGATATTGCAATCTATTTTTATCAGTATGCTTACAACACTTGAAGGGAGAAGCTGTGCAATGAAGATAATCATATGGAGAATAGTATTTGTTCTTCTCTTTATAATATGTTGTGTGAATATGCTATTACTTTTCCATAGCTTTGAAAAAATATGATTCAATGCAAAATGATAGTAAGAGAATATTGGAATCTATACAAAATGTACGAAATAAGATTCGGAATTTGGAAACACCTCAATTGATGCAGGAATCTCTGCTAGTAAGAAATCATACATTATCTTATATCAAATCATGTGTCAATTCATCAGATGCTTCTCTCGATGTTAGTCTAAGACATTGGTATAGATTTATGATTGATGAATGTTCAATTCTTTGCAATTTCTACAAAATTACAACATACTTAACAAGTGTGTTAATAAGACACTTGATGATAGAACACTGTATTCCCTATTGATTAAAACATACCAACTTTGTAGTAATATATAAAGCACTTAGTGAGACAATTTCTTTGTCTCTCGATAAAGGTTAAGTGTTTGATTAATTAACCTCAGTTGATGTTCAACTATTTAGTTGAATGGTAATGAAGAATGGTATGTAGAAGAAAGTTATCTTCTAGGAAACGAGTGAGAGGAATCTTGAGTTCAGCTAGCAAAATTGTCAAAGGTATAGTGGGTACTGCGGGGGACATTACATCAACTATTTTAAATAAATTGATAAATGCCTCACCGGAAACCCACTTCCCTGGCTATCAGTATTGTGGCCCAGGAACAAAGGTTAATCAAAGGTTAAAGAGAGGTGATCAAGGTATAAATTCATTAGATAGAGCCTGTAAGGTAAATGATATGGCATACACTCAGAATAGTGATAATAAGTCGCAAGCGATTGCAGACAGAGCTCTTGCAAACGCTGCATGGGAGATATTCAAAAATCCAAAAACATCTCTCAGTGAAAAAGCACTTAGTTATCTTGTAACAAACGTGATGGAAGCTAAAGCAGCATTTGGCGGTGGTTTGAGAAAGAAGAAGAAGAGCACAAGTGTTAGGAAAACTCATAGCACGGCAGTAAGGAAAAAAGCTATTGCTCAAATTGAAACAGCATATTGCAGGTAGAGGTTACTATTTGAAACCATACCCCCCAATCTCGACTGGTGGTCGTATTTTGATTGCCCCCAACCCCTCCCCCCCTCACCATATGGTGTAAATTTATTCCCAAAGAAAAAACGTAAAAAAGGAGTTAAAAAACATAGAAAGGCAAAGAAGGTGAAAAAATGAATATCGATGGTGAATTGTCCAATCATGATCTAATAAAATGGTGTGAATTATTACAAATTCCCCTACGAGGTGTATACATGATAGATACATTACCTAATGAAATTCTAAAAAATGAGAATTGTATTTTTAAATTTAGACACTCAATCTGGAAATGGTACACACTGGGTTGGTTATAGGAAACGGGGATCAAATACCCCCACCTTACAACCACCTTATGAATTGAATAAATATTGGAAAAAAGAAACAGGTGTGAATATTTTTTACAATGTTGAGTACATGCAACCATTACATACAAATATATGTAGATACCTTATGCTCTTGTTTTTTGCGAACCAGTTGTAATCCAGTATTTGTGCCGAAAAATATGAGATGGTTGTTATTACATTACGATCTAGATCAAGTGACCTCTATGAACATTTGCAAGAAATTCTCGATTTGGATGAAAATAAAGAATGGGAAATTGGATTGATTGATTTCTGTACTTACAATAGCATTGCTAATGTTATAAAAGGTAAAAATTCTTGCTTCAAATATGGTGATAAATTAATTGATCTTGATACAGGTGCATATGAAGTTGATGACATTATATTAGCTTTAAAGACTAAATTGAATAGTGATGAGAAGAAACTTAATATAAGAGCTAACATGAATACTATGAAGCTCAAAATTTGTTCTGATAAACCTATTGACTTTACATCATCTACTTCAATAGGAAAAATGCTTGGTTTTGATAATGTTATATTACAACCGAATAAATGGTATTATTCTCAGCATTAAGTTAGCATAACAAATATTGACTCTATTGTAGTTGAGTGCAATATAGCCTGTAGGAGTTACTTCAATGGCAAACAGAAACATATTATACATGAGTTTTAACCTAGAGTACCTGGTGGGTATTTGATAAATGAAACGCCTGATCCAATAATCTATATGCCTTTAAACACACATAGAATTCAAAGCATTAATGTAAAGGTAACCGATCAAGAAGGATCGTTTATTGATTTCCGGGGAGATATAATTACAATTAGACTCCACATTCGTGAAAAACAAAGAACTTGAAATGGGATTTCTCGTTTTTAAACCTCACACTAGCATTTGCTCACAGAAGCTCATTAGAGACTCGAACGTGATAGAGTCAACACCTAAAAAGCTATGTGCTATATCACCGAAAAGCGCAAGAATATTGGAAGAGTTGGGATTCATAGTAGATTGGCGTCATGTACGGCGCAGCAATTAGTGAAATTCTCGATGTTGAATCTCAACACGAGTTCTATAATGATATTACTAAATTTCAGTTCCATACTCATACAGTATATTCAGGTCAAGAAATTGAACGATCAGATGAAGCTCGCATCCATGTGGCTTTTATGGATCAGTACAGTCTTCCATGCAAATCATTTATATTTATTGAGGGGGAGGTGAAGTGTACAAAACCAGCTGCGAAGGCCAGGGATGATCTGATAGAAGCTAAGTATATATATCCAGTAACCTCATTGGAAATCTCTTTGATGAGATTCGATATGAATTGGCTGGACAACAAATTTCTAAATCAAGACTAATTGGATTAACATCAAAAATTAAAGCTATACTAGTGAAAAATATGTTTGATAAAAACACATATCACTTGGCTGGGTTTGACAGAGCAGGATATACACTAAAAGATAATAAGTTTACATTCTGTGTACCTCTTAAATTAATTTTATAATTTTTTGAAGACTTTCAAAGAATAATTTCAAACTTGAAACAAGAACTTGTATTGTTAAGATCACCAACAGATCTCAATTGCATCGAGTCTACAGAAGCAACAAACGTTAATGTGAAAATAATGAAGCTTCAATGGAGAATTCCCTATATTACTTTAGAAGATCATGTGAGGTTAAAATTTTTGAGATTGCTTGATGCTGATACACCACTGAAGCTGAGCTTTTGTCATTGGGAGATTTCAGAATTACCAAATTTACAAAATAGCACTGTTCATTCTTGGGCAGTGAAAACTGCATCCCATCTCAACACACCAAAGTATGTTGTTTTAGCATTTCAGACAGATCATAAGAATAAAATTAATAGATCAATCTCAGAATTTGATAGTTGTTATCTTCAGAATGCAAAGGTCTACTTGAACTCTGACTATTTTCCTTATGAAAACCTCCTTGGTAAACAACAATTGATGTAACGTATGTTTTTGGATTTTGCGCCGGCATACCATAACTATAGTATCAATAGTGAGCTTGGAACAGAGATTGATTTTAACATATTTTGTACTAAATCACCCCTGATTGTAATTTGACTGTTCACATCAATCTTCTCATTTGAAATCCTCCACAGATATTAGAATAGATATGGAATTTAAGGAAGCTGTACCCCCAAATACTTCCGCTTATTGCATTTTAATCAGTGATTGTATCATGGAGTACACTCCTCTTACTTCCATGGTAAAGAAAGTTCAGTAATTTCTCAATGGAGCACAAACTATATAAGTATTGCATTTTTCAAATTTTACTCATTTGAGGTTTTAGCTTTGATCAGTTAACATCTACAATGTCTTCTAATTCTGAGAAGAAAACACACTCTATCGGGATACAGTGTGATCTTGATGACCAGGGAGACAGCATCTACATCTACTCAAGATGTAGTACACCTATAATGTCTTCTAATTCTGAGAAGAAAACATGATCTATTGGGATACAGTGTGATCTTGACGTTGAGGGAGAATTCTTCTACTATCAATCAAGATGTAGTACATCTAAACCACAGGAGGAGGAGGAGAAGGAGTAGGAGGAGGACAACAGAGGACAAAGGAGGACAAAGGAGGAGGAGAACCAGAGGACAAAGAAGGACGATGGAGGAGGAGGAGGAGAAGAAACAGACCTTGTCATCGAACAGAAGGAAGAAACTCTCTCCTGTAAAAAATTCGCAACAGTCGACATACATTGGTTCAAGGGAAATTCTAATCAAATTATTGTGAAAGAAATTGGAATCATAGATCAGGTAAATAGCTTTGTTGTGTTGCACTTCAAGTCGCCATTTGCAAAGTCGGAATTGAATGCTAAATTGTGTAAGCAAGCAACATGGGCCGAGAACAATGATCACAAAATACGCTGGGAAGATGGTCATTTTATTTATACAGACGGGTTATTGATATCTTATCTTGAAGGATATGATAAAATCTACACAAAAGGTACAGAGAAAGCTGAGTTTCTTAGAAGTTCACAAAAAAACATATGTTGTTTACCAGATGAAATTGAGAAACCA
This sequence comes from Nilaparvata lugens, assembly GCF_014356525.2. Classification (NCBI taxonomy): domain Eukaryota; kingdom Metazoa; phylum Arthropoda; class Insecta; order Hemiptera; family Delphacidae; genus Nilaparvata; species Nilaparvata lugens. The sequence continues at coordinate 536,718 of NC_052510.1, forward strand.
AATTTTAACTACTTCACAAGTTCATGGTGTTATAATGCCTGTGAAATTCATCATCACAATCCGACTGGGCGATGTGTCCTCTACGCCATGCTTCATTATAATTAATTTGTTGATAATGAAAAATATAAACTTGTCTCCAAATTTCATGTGTGAAAACAATAGAATGCTTAGCATGAAGAAATGTCAATCCTATTCAAATACAGAGAAGAGAAAATTTGCAAGATATGGCTTTTTCTATAACAGACAAGAAATTCAATGTGTTTATTGTATGCAAGCATTGAGATATCATACCGCTCACGTATGTTGCATTGGTGGAAAGGGACAGGAGCCATTTAATTTCTCTATATTAGTACTGACATATGTATAGTTTCTTCATTCGCTCATCATGGACCCATGCAAGTGGATGCAAGCTGATAGTGAATTGAGGAATAGTGATAGTGGAAATGAGGTTAGAACAGTGTATTGATTGGTATGATGCTTGTGAAATTGCAATTAAACATTCAACTCATGAAAATCATCATCTGGTGAAACAACTAAAAGAAATTTTCTTAAACACAGTGAATTTGAACGATATACATGATTATCTATGCTATTACAGACCTCATAAACTGTCTGTGAGTAAACTAATAAAAATTGAAGAGGAAGTGATGAACAATTGTAGTGAATTGTGTAAATAAATTTCTAGTGTATACTCGATTGTTTTCATTTCCATTGTACCTGGAATGTCTAGGTTTAATCGTTCAGTAATGCTTTGTTAGTTGAGCTGTAAAGATCTCACATACGTTGAAGCTAAATTCTATTTATAGAAGTGTGTAGTATTGTGTGCAGATACAAGTTCATTCAAATAGTTTCTTATCACGTTTTACCTGTACATACACTCAACTGAAAAATATGGTTGATTGTTATAGCTTTTCAAAGTTCAAGAAACTATCTCGTCTCTTGATGTCAATTTCATTCAATGAATTTGATCTAATTGCAACAGGGGTGCCCACAAGGGGGGGAGGCATGGCGCAATTTGCGCCATCAACATTTTTTGGGGGGGGGGCATGATTTTTTGTATATTTTTGTCAACATTTTGAATTATGATTGAAAACTCAAGGTATTAAATAGAGATATCCTAATGTAGTTAATTTTTCACACCTTTACAATGTTATATTTTGCTAAGTGTAACTCAATATAAAGCATAAGCACAATTGATAATATTTTGTATGCAGGAATTTTAGTAATTTTAAGCCTATGAGTTTGAAGGTAAATCTTTGACAAAAATAAATTATAACTTCATCATCCACTATTATTCTGATTTCCTTTGCTTCATTTTAATTTTCAATGGTCCTGTGTTTGAGTTTCCTTGCTGTTGCAAGAAATATGCAATATTTTTCTCATTTTCACAGTCTCGACAGTTTTTCGATATATACAGTAGTGCAAGATCAATTTAGGGCAACTCAGCTTATAGAGCATGAAATTTTCTCTCATTTAAGACCAATTGCAAGTTTCTATCATGCATTGTACTCATTTTAGAGACTCTTTAATAATGGTAAAATCGCAAGAAAAATGAGAAAATAAAGATCATCATTTAATTGGCTGTAACTTTTGAACGGTACTGGAAACAGAAGTATATTTCATGGGAGTGAAAAGAGGAGAAAATTCATCACAACCTCGACCACTTTTTGGATTTTGCATCTTAAGTGTTCCACAAGATATGCAACATTGCATATGCAAGACTGTGAGAATGGGGAAAATTCACAAATTTCTCGCACATTCAAAGTTGCGTATCTTGTGGAACACTACATATTAAAAATCCAAAAAGTAGTGCTGCATGACCACTCAATTCATTGGAAATTTATTATCTCCAATATTATATAGAGAATGCTTTTTCTCGAAAAATTCAAGGTTCTCGAGATTAAATGGAAAACTTAAAAAAATCCAAAATTTTGGGGTGAAGTCGCCTTCTGGTGTGTCAGCAAATTTCAGATTAGAATTCAGCGCCCCAAAATATATATAGAACCATCAAAAAATAATTATTTTGGGGCTGTTTCCTGAAAAACGACCATTTGACTGGACTGTAAGTTGTTATCCTATTTATAATAGCGAGCAATTTATGTATATCTGTTTATATTTTTCAATTTCTATATCTGGCTATCTGGTTATTTATGTTCAACGGATCTTGGAAACGGCTCTAATGATTTTCACAAAATTTGGAATATGGAAGGTTTATGATATCAAAATTCGATTGCACTAAGTCTCATCCCTGAGAAAACTCCCTGAAGGACATGAAAAGGATAATTCATCCTTGGAAAAACAGATGATGATTTTGTCTGTGAATAAATCGCAGACGAAATATATTTTTTCGTAGTGAATAAATTAAAATTCCGGTAAGTAACAGTTTTGGGCTGTGCCTGTTAAAACTTCCCCAATCATTTTAAAGAAATGATTATCAATGAAATAAATCTGTTTATCAATGAATAAATAACGAGCAAAGCTCGGTGCCCCGATATTTGGTATTAATAGATAGAATTTACAAAATTTACTTGTTCAGATGATATCTTTATTCCAAAAACCAAACCATTCAAAGATACATTTTGTTAGACTTGTGTTATTTACTCCTGTAATGTTAAAAAGTAAATACTACCAACAACACAACATCAGTGACAACCTATTCCAATTCATGATAAATATCGGGGCACCGAGCTCCACTCTAGAGTACCTACAAAAGCATATAAAAATTATTACGGAAGAAGAAATTATAATAAATATTCATAGTTCATACAGAGAGGTTCTATTTAATCACAGTGGATTGAGATTAATTGGCAGAGGAATGCGAAAATTTCTTTCACAAAAGCATGTTAAATTTCAATCCAGATTCATGTCACTTGAACCAAATCACAGAAGACCATCTCAAAAAGGTAGTTTATCTGATTGGTTCTACTGAAATTAATCAGGATTAAAATTTAACCGGCTTTTGTACAACTGTCACTAAGTACCTGATTGAATTATGTACAAAAGTTCAACAGCTGAGTCATAAGTCTCAGTCCCACACACATAAACTCACTCACTCACTTCCATCATCAACAGACGCCAAATTATCAGCTGTTTTTCCAAGGATGAATAAATTCTTTTAATGTTCTTCAGCAAGTTTCCCCAGGGATGAGACCTAGTGTAATCGAATTTTTATATTATTAACCTGGTATGTTCTGAATTTCGTGAGAATTGTTAGAGCCGTTTTCGAGATCCGGTGGAATACAAACATATAAACATCTAAAAATTTAAACATTGAAACATCTAAACAGAAATTGCTTGTTTAATAGTATAGGATTCAGAATACCTGAACTTGCCGACATTATATATTGTAAGAATAAAATCGTTCCAAATTTGTATGAATGTTTACCAAGATTGCTATGCAATATTCTTTTGCAATAAAGAATTATCAATGATATTATTATTCAAATTTTTATAAGTAACCTTAACATTAAAAAAGCAAAGCCTCCCTTACTTATCTTTTAATATCCTATTAAAATATGTGTAGTTTTTCCTGATGTAATGAAGTTCTTTCTAGTCCGGAACGGGTGCACTGCTAGTCTCAAAAATAATATCAAAAAAATACTTTATTTCCATTTTAAAGAGATAAGAAACGATGGTATATATTTTTACAAGAACGGGTGCACTGCTAGTCTCAAAAATAATATCGAAAAAATACTTTATTTCTCTTCAATGTTCAAAGTGATACTTTATTTCTATTTTAAACAGATAAGAAACGATGGTATATATTTTTACAATATTATGATAACAGGAAGAATTCCTCACAAGACCAGAGGTAAATAATGTCCTTTGGAAGATTAGAATGTAGAGGTGTGTACAGATATACACGCCGCGAACATGAGCAATTCACTTTTAATCAGCTGATTATATCTGTATTTTTACAGAAATGGTAAAATACAGAAATAAAAAGCTTGGCATCAGCTGATTGAAAGTGAATTGCTCATGTTTGCAGCATGTAAATCTGTAAGGACCTTAAGATGTGAATTTTATTGTCATACACTGACTAATGTTAAAAACTAAAGAGTTGGCCGTTGGGGTACTTTGGGGGGTCATTACACATGGATGGGGGTGGGCATTACACTCAAATTGGGGGGGGGGGGCATGCGCCATTGGCCTTGGGGGGGCTGGGCACCCCTGAATTGCAAAGAATATTAAATTTTCAACAGGTGATGAGGTGAGCGATCTTGCATGACCAAAAACAGAAAATCTCCACTTTCCAATTTTATCTGAAATTTTTGAATTACTCGATATACTAGAAACTGGACATTTGCATTATGGTTGTTCAAATAATGATGAATCATTAGCTATTGTTAATAATTCTAATGATCTCTGGAAATGCTTATATGACATTGCCGATAAAAAATGTAAAAGATCATAGATCACTCTCTAGAGAGTTTAAATATATTTTTGTCTAATTCAAAACTAATGTGTGTGTATTTGGATATACTAGTTCATTCCATGCATTAGTTATAATTGAGGAAACATTGAAAAATATAATCTTCGCTGTGTGTACAACCCACAATTCTGCATGTGCTTGACAACGTTGTCAAGTACATGTTTCAGTTAAATCTGACAGTAAGATATTCATTTCACTTGAATCTGGCAGTAAAATGCCTCTCTCTCTCTCTCTCACATATCTCTCTCTTCTTCTTCTTTTTCCTCCTCTCCTCCTTCTTCTTCTTCTTCCTCCTCTCCTTCTTCTTCTTCAGTAGTGAAAAAGGATGGTTGATCGCCATCAACTCAGTTGATGGATCAACTCAAGAGTACTATCAACTCAGTTGATGGATCAACTCAGTTGAAGGATCAACTCAGGAGTACTAACAAATCAGTTGAACTATCAACTCAGTTGATGGATCAACTCAGGAGTACTATAAAATCGGTTGAACTATCAATTCACTTGAACCAACAAATAGAAAGAGGCTTGCATGCTTTGAAAGTAGGTTCAACTCACTTAAATGATCAACAAGAATGAACCTTGCACCATTTGAAAGTAAGTATGTGTCAAGAATAGCATGCAATCATTTGGCTGTTCAACATTAACGAGCTGTTACATAAGATGTGCAAATAGAAGACCTATTATAGTTATGCAACTTTGAATGCACTTTTTCACTGAACAACCTCATTATTTAACAAGCACTCACGTAAGATCCATTACTATAGTGCAGTTTATCATGCAATCTTCACTTTTTCCAAGCTAATAATAGAAAGTTTCACATAATTATTTGATAGAGCAAGGAAGAATGAGGATTAGAAAGAGATGTGATGCTTCTCCCACTTATCTCCACCAGCCAATTTTAGTATAAAAGCAAGTATCAGATAACATCTACTATATAGCCACTATCATCTACTAGACTTCAACATCAAGACTGCCTACTCTGCTACTATTTGCCAGCACTATCACACAATATCCCAACAAAGTAAGTTTATTTTTTATATTTTCTCTGTCTGAAAACAGCAATTTCTGCTGGATTTGACCAGTTTCAAGAACAATGAAACCATTTTATGTAGATACAGAGAAACTGTATCTGAACAAGTATATCTTGTTAACTCTCAAGATAACACTTGAATAATTGAAATTAGTATCACCCTTATATATAAATTACTGTTTGATTTTATTGGAATTGCTTATCTAATTCTATCCAGTACCCTGCTATTCTAGTTCATGAGTACAGTTTTGCTACATCTTCCCACTTATTTCCTTGTACAATATATACTGTTAGGTAGAATAGGTTGGAAGTAACGTTGGTTATTAGATATTTAGTAATTTTCTAAAATGTTTATTCAATTGATGGTTAGTAATATTATTTTCGTTTTGCTCATACATTTTTCCTTTGCTATAATCCAACTTGTAAAGATAGATTTCTCTATTATCAGCTGTTCCGAAGATAGTGTAATTTTGAAGACTTTATAATTGGAAAAGGTTTTAGTTGAGCTTAGTAAGGGATCGTTTTGACAAGATCACCTGTGTGCTCAACAAAGGGTAGAGAATAAACCTGCTCACTTGGGAATTCATGTATGCCTTACCATCCCACCTGTATTTACTTAATATTGCTTTTTATTATTTTGTAGGTTCAGCTCCAATCTCAAGTGGGCTACCAACACCAAACTTCATCAGCCAAATTCTATTGAGGTGTGAGTTTGCTCCAGCTTCAAGACAGTAGGCTACCAACACCAATCTTCAACAACAAAATTTAATTGAAGTGAGTTTATTCTTCATATTTGCTCTGTGTAAAAAGACAAAATGTCTATTATATTCAAAAAATCACAGAGCATGCATATATCCCTGAAAAGGAAACAGAAAATTCTGTTGGATTTGATCTAAAAAGTCCAGTATCAAGGACAATTGAATCAAAATCATTGTTCTGAACAAAGCTCAGGCTAGAGCTACTAGAGGACTGGTCTTCACAACAAGACAACGGGCTGACAAGACAAGACAAACTGAATGACTAAACTAGGATGACAAGGCAGACAGCTGGACGATTTGCGCTGGCGCAAACAAGCCTGCTATTGGCAGAACTGTAGTCTGGGATTTTGGCGCTACGATTTGAATGCTCTGGCCAAACCATACTCCCGCCTCTGAAAAACTATTTTTCAGCCAAGTTACAAAAACTGAAAAACCAAGGAAGGGAAAAATCCAGACATGACAAAAAGAACAAAACACCAACACCAAAAAACAACACAAAAGAAAAAATGCAACAATCACCACAACTATTGAGTTGGGAGTGGATATAATTTCATTATTACTAGGTCGAACACGGAAACAACGATTACACTTAAAGATACAAATACAAATAATAGAGTGAGCAGACAGTATCCAGAATTTCTGTCTGATCAAGGACAACAATAACGAAGGTCCAGCATGACAATTCTTCTTGTGATGATGATCAATCAACATCGATACGAAAGCGTCAGATTTTGTAAGATCATCTGATGACAAGTCTCAAATTCCAGTCCAGCATGAGACAAACGACCGCCGACACGAATCACACCTTTATCAATGAATGGAGACAGGCGACGTAGGCGCATAGAACAATCTTCTCCCTTCTCCAATTGCATAAATTCAGATGAAAAATGTATCTTCTGTACCACTTTACATAGATACCTCTCAGCAACATCGAAATCTGATTCTTCTGATTGGGGTAAGATTCATAAGAATTTGAGAACAAGAATTACAATTCTCAAAAGACAACCATAATCCAAACAACGACCAATCAATTGCATTGCTGTTACAATCAGGAGATTTTGTGACTGTCAACACTGACGGTTTTTTCACCTCCGGTGGATCCACTATCTCTTCCATTTGAGTTCGGACGGGCCAATCGCATTCGTCCTCTGCTATCCATGATGGACCTGAGAGCCACAACAGAAAGTTCACAAGCTCAACTGGTGATAAACCTCTAGACAAACAATCAGCGGGATTTTCAATTCCGGCAACATGCATCCACTCCTGTATACAAGAATCCTGTATTTTTGCGACGCGATTACCAATAAAAGTTTGCCATTTCTCGGATGGAGCATTAATCCAACACAAGGTGACTGTAGAATCAGAGAGTGCGACAATACGAGACACATGACAACGTTCACTAATAATAGTGACTACTGAATTCATAAGTTCTGCCAACAAGAGTGCCGCACACAACTCTAAACGAGGTATTGATACAACTTTAGATGGTGCTACCTTGGACTTTGAACACAATAATACAACTCTTGGCTCCTCGCTCTCCTTCTGCGACTTCACATAGATAACTGCACCATAACCAGACAATGATGCGTCACAAAAACCAATCAAACTGATGTGAGAATCCTGAAACAAACCAACATGATGTGGAACAGCAAATTTCAACAATAGAGGCAACTCTTTTTGACAATTCTCCCAAAGAGTGCGGATAGACTCAGGTGGCTTCTCGTCCCAATCCACTCCTAATTTCCACAGTTTCTGGACAAGACATTTGAGAAATAATGTAAACAGTGACAAGAGACCAAGTGGATCATAGATACAAGCCATCACTGACAGAATAGAACGCTTAGTAGCGACGACCTCACCACTCTTGACTGAAAACTGAAACAGATCAGTACTAGGTTGCCAATTCAATCCCAAGATAGCCAAGGAGTTGTCTGCTTCGAAATCCTTGTACGAAAACGATTTCTCTTCCTCTGAGAATTTCTCCAACATTGATGGTGAATTTGAAGTCCACTTTGTGAGCGAGAAACCTCCTCCCTCGAACAGCTGCTTGGACTGACAATACAGCTCTGCGGCCTCTGACTCTGTGGCGACAGATGTGACTAAGTCGTCCATGAACATGTCTCTTGGTATTCTAGCCTTGGCTGCTGGAAAACGATTTCCATCCTCCTCTACAAGCTGGTGGACGATGCGAAGCACCAAATATGGAGAGCTTGAAACACCAAAAACAACACAATTGAGCTGATAAATTTCGATCGGATCCTCCGGCGAAAATCTCCACAATACACACTGATAACGACGGCAGGAATCCTCCACTAATATCTGTTGATACATTTGTTTAATGTCGGCAGTTAGTGCGATTGGGAACAAACGAAAATTAACTAACAAAACAAAAATGTCAGTCTGCAATTTGGGACCAGCATGAAGAACCTGATTCAATGACAAACCTGATGATGTTCTGGAACCAGCATCAAATACAATTCGGATGGGCATGGTAGTGCTGCTTGCTTTCATGATGGCGTGATGCGGTATGTAGTAACCACCTTGGTCTGTCTGATCTGCTACAAACGACATGTGACCCTGACGTAGGTAATTGATCAATATTTCATTATATGAAATACGAGTATTGCTGTCAAGCTCTAGTCATCTCTCCAAAGTCAGCAGTCTGCGTTCGGCGACAGCATACAAATCTCCCAAGCTGCTGGGCGGCTCCGCAAATGACAAGGCAACAACAAAACGACCAGAATTCACACGATGTACAGACTTCCAAAAATTGACCTCACACTCCAACTCTTCCGGTTTCAGTTGACAGCTTGGTGCAGGGCACGATTCCAACTCCCAAAAACGTTCCACAAAACTATCCAACGATGGACTACTAACGAATGGACTACAGATGGCTGTAAAACAATTCGACACATTCTTTGTTGAAGTGAGAATCGGCGCTCTCCCCATCAGAATGTGACCAAAAACCCTATTAACAGTCATCAATTCGTGCGATTCACCTATACTAGGACTCCCACGCAGCAAGTGAGGAGCTAACTCCGCACCAATGATGCCATCTATTCTACTAGGAAGGTAGAATTTGTCGTCAGCCAGTGTGAGATTTTCAAGATGATGAAGTTTGGATCTGTCGATTTCACAAGAAGGCAACTTGTCGATGATTCTATCTACCACTGTGGCATCCATCGAAAACTTGACAGTAGGATCCAACTTCGACTGAATCGACACACAAGTACGACCTCGAACTTCACTAGTACCACCACCGAATCCACGAACAACGGTTTTCATGGGCTGGAATGGTAGTCTCAAATGCCGACACAATTTGGCTGTAACAAAATGACACTGACTCCCGGTGTCAATCAAGAAACGAACATCACAAAGCTGATCATTACAATCTCGAACATGTGCAGTGACGGTGGACAACACAACGGTCGAATTTTCTACATCGTTGGATGTAGAACAACAACTAATAGGTGATGTGCCAACTGCCTTGGAGTTCGACAAGGACGCAGCATCTTCATTGGAACTTGATCTGGAAAAGTGCAATAAAGAATGATGAGATTCTCGACATTGAGCACACTGAGTTTTACTACGACAATCTCTACTCAAATGATCCACATCAAGACAACGAAAACAACAAAACTTTCCTTCAATCAAACAATAACGATCCCAAGGAGTCATTTTCAAGAAACTTGCACAATCTACTAACCGATGACCCGGTTTTGAGCACTTCAGACAATTAGGATTTTCACTAGATGCATCGTTAGATGAATCATTAGATTGAACTACAAACACCTTTGATTTATTATCCTTTTTGTGCCTCATATTAAACGATTCAGTCTGTTTCTCATCAGAAGGAGGAGTCTTAATTTGCTTTTCAATGAATTTGACATAATCGGTATAAGTTGGCATAGCCCTGTCACGGACGGCCGATTCGAAATTTCTACGAGAACTTGGATCCAGCAATCTCAAGCCATGATAGAGGAATATCGAGTCTGAAAAATCAGTGAGTCGCAATCTCTTCACTGCATTGATTGAACTGCAAAACCCATCCAAAATCGCAATACAACCTGCCTTTGATTCTGATTTTATTGGACGAAATTCAAAAATTTGTTTGAAATAGGCATCGACTTGCGCCCGTGGATTGTTATAGCGGGTCAATAATGCCTGCCAAATTATTTGATAATTGTTAGCCAATGGTGGCAAATGACGACAAATATTTGCTGCTTGTCCAGTAAGTCTACTTACAAGATATTGGACCTTCTGCTGATCGTTCAAACTCTTGTTGTCATGTACCAATGCCTTAAATAGATCATAAAACACCGACCATTGAGTCTGGTTCCCATCAAATTTCGGAAGGTCGATCTTAGGCAGTACAGACTCAGACACGACCGGCTGTGCACTAGCTGCTGCAGCTGCCGAAGATTGAGCAATAGCATCAGTCGCCTCTCTCTGTTTGAGAGTGTTAGCTGCTACTTCAATATACTGAAACAGATCTAGATGTGAGTTGTTGAATGCTACAACATAATCTTTATTCAACTCAAGTTCCAACTCATTAACCACTAATTCTGTCTTTTCATAATCCGAAATGGTCTGAGACACCCGAGGATACAAGATTGAAAATTGCTCAGCAACTTTTGGATCAGAGACATTTTCAGACAGTTCATAAATTCTTTGCAATCTGGCATACAATTGTTCCAGTTTAGCACGATGCACCCTGATTTGTTTCTGTAATTTTTCCTCCATCTTGAACTCATACACAAAACAATTCAGCCCCAACAATACAAACAACAGACAATAAAACAAGAATGAGTTCAAAACTAGATGAAAGGAAGAATCACGACTAGTAAGTTATCAAAGTTAAACTTTGATTATCAATTCACAAGATAAGTTACTGCTGGAGACAAAACTATATGATTAGATAATGTTCTTCCAACAACTCACAAACAAACGATAACTTGTTGAATTGAACAAAGAAAATCATGCTGTGATTCACCTTCACTAACATGTATAACAAAATGGACAATACAAAATTCCAACAAACAAATTCCCGAAAAAGAGCACAATGAGCCTAGTTTCAGGAAAATTACAATTTTAACTGAAATAAATTTAATTTCAGACAAATACAAATTGACAAGAAACCTTGCTCTAGAACAAGGCTACAACAAACTTAAGTTGAGCATAGATCAGACCATTCTCAACATGCCAACATTGGACAAATACGAAACTGCTTAAATCCAATGTGTGTGAATTAATCAATGAATTACAAATTTAAATTCATCACGGTTCGGAGGATCAAAAATGTTCTGAACAAAGCTCAGGCTAGAGCTACTAGAGGACTGTTATTTACCATTTATATAATTAAATACAAACAAGGGGCAAAATTTAATCTTCAATTTGAGCCAGGTTATTTGTACAGTTAAACTCTGCATTAATGAACAATAAAAAAGAGCAGAAACTCACCAGATTTAATCCAATCTTGTCTACTTGCCCTTTTAAGCCTTTATTAGGTGTTTTAGTCAGGTTCAGGGTGGGATGAAAATCTGGGAATAAGACAGGTCTGGCTTCCGGGCTGTATTTTTGTTGATTCTGTGTTCAACTTGCAGGCTATATACTGGATTTTGAACAAAGCTCAAACTGGATTCTTTATAAATTCAAATCTGATTCAAATTAATTCAATTTAACACTATTTACGCTGTTATACTCATAATTCACACACACTACACTCAAACAATTATCTACAAGAAATTTCCGATCAAAATTACATGACAAAAATACAAACTCGGTCTTCACAACAAGACAACGGGCTGACAATACAAGACAAACTGAATGACTAAACTAGGATGACAAGGCAGACAGCTGGACGATTTGCGCTGGCGCAAACAAGCCTGCTATTGGCAGAACTGTAGTGTGGGATTTTGGCGCTACGATTCGAATGCTCTGGCCAAACCAATCATTGTTAACAATTTTTTTAGATCTAGAAGTTAACTGTCCAAAAGATACTTTTGGAAAGATATATGAACGATCAGGGATGGTTAGGAACCATAAAATAATTGTTTTGGGGGGGTTATTGATGGTGATTATAGAGGAAATATCAGAGTCATGCTGTACAATTTGGAGGCAGAAGATTTCAAAATTACAAAAGGAGATAGAATTGCACAAATTGTTTTTCATAAGATTATCAATGACATAGAAAATTGTAATGTATTGAGAAAAGAAAGAGGTGATGGTGGATTTGGTTCCACTGATGATGGTAGCAAAAAGAGACAAAAATTATGATGGCATAAGATAATAATTCATCAAACTCAGTAAGATTTTTACAAAAAAAAAAACATATTATTTATAAATTCAAATACCTACTAAAAAACTTATGAGAACATAATTATTTTAAATAATCACATTCTATATTATATTTCATTGTGTTATCAGTTATGGCATGAAATAATGATTTCCTCATTTTTCTAGATGATTTCAATACTTTCTCTATTTCAACTTATACACATTCAAGGAGTGAACAGCATTGATCTATGGGAGAAGTTTATTCTATACCTTAAAAAAGAAGTTAAAAATGAGAAAAAACTATCAAATATTTTTTATGATATAGAGAAACTGTTCAAATGCATGAAATGTGGTTATCAGGATTCATCTTCAAGTCAGAAAAGTCTTTTGAATATATTGACTATTGAATTAGCATTAGATCGTTTTGATGAATTCATTTCAACAGGGCTTTCAATTAAAAAATACAAATTGAAACTTAATGATAAAAAATACTCTCAAGAATTGTGTGATTCAATTGTGAAAATAGCTGAAAATTTCATATCATCAAATAACTGTAGTACAATAAATGAATCAGATAGTTTTAGTGATGATGATGATGATGATGTAGAGATGAGTGGGGATGATTCAGATAAATTTTTAATAAAATTGGGGGTAAAAAGTTTAATAATCAAACATTAACACAGTCATTCATGATTAGGGACCAGACAAAGCAGGAAATACTCACATGTGAGAGTGAAAATATTTCAAAGGGTGGAATTTTGGTGAAAGTTGAAATAACAGATGTTAATGATTTAAAAAATATTGATGAGATTAGATTGATGAGAAATATTGATGAGAAAAATCAACAAAAAGGTTATATTTATTGCAAAGAACAACAATTTGAAGAAGTGATGTAATATGGGAATGATGAAAAATTTATAAAAATTAATGATGGATTGAAAATATTTTTGAAAGAGTTATCTAAAAAATCTAATGTTGTAAAAGAATCACGCAAAATTAATGCATTCAATAGCAATATGCAAAATTGATTTGTTCTGTATCCATCAGATAGGAAAAATGTATTCAAACATAATATTATTACATCACTTTTCTTCATTTTTTTTTAGATAACAGATGAGAAGCGATGAGCAGCAATATTCATTTATTCAGAGGGGGCAGAAGAAAAAAAGATAGAATAAAAGTTACCACTGGTCAGTTCACAGAATTGGAGAGTGCATTCAATAATGCATTAAAGACTTATTATTACAAGAATGATTTATATAAGGATATTTGTAAGCTATTAATTGGTATTAAATTGAAAATTATCAACTTATTATCACTCATTTTAAATCAACATCAATGTTTAAAATTCAATATTCTTGTAGAATGTACATATGAGAAAAAATCAATTTCTCATGATTTCAATTATCAAGATCGCACTTTCAAAACCAAGAACATTACTATTGTAAAGTCATCAAATTTAGAGAATGTATTACAGTATGTTTTGAAGAAAATTTGTCATGAAGAATCTATATATGAAGGATATCAATCAGGATGGACACTTTCGAAAATTGATGGTGTTCTTATAAGAGTGAACAAATACAAACCTCTTAGAGGTAGATCTTATATTCCACTTCCTAAAAAAAATACAAAATAAAAGGGCTATAATCAACTGCAAGAATATTGATAACAAATGTTTTATGTGGGCTATTCTTTCTGATTATGTTCAGATCCGTCCTGAAAGAATATCATATCATCATAGAAATCTGATTTCAAAGGAATCTCTTTCCCCACACCAATCAAAGATATAAAAGTTTTTGAAAAAAACAACAAGTCCATATCAATAAACGTTTACTCTCTAGATGAAAATATGTGATTATGAGAAGAGGAAGCATTTTGATTTATTAATATTGCAAGAGAATGAGAAATATCATTATTGTTTAATTAAAAATTTATCAAGACACATTAGAAGTCAATTGACAAAACGTGAAAATAAAATAACAATTTGTAAAAGATGTTTCTCATACTTTGATGCAAGAGTGAAGAAAAATTTCAAAACCCACCAAAGATTATGTTGGAAGAAAAAAATAACAAAAGTTATAATGCCTAAGAAAAATATTTGTGATAATATTGACCCAATACTTAAATTTAAGAATTATCAGAATAAGTTTAGAGTTCCAATAGTACTATATGCTGATTTTGAATGTTTATTAGTTCAATATTTATCTTGTACTCCATCAAGCAATGAACTAGAAGTAATAAGAAGTGAATATGAATCAAACCTGCACTATTGCAATATAGATATTTATTTAGAATAAATAAATGTGTTGTTATTTAAATATAATATGAAAATGTTATTAAAATCAAAGATAATATTATGCTCTCATTGTATTTTTCATCTATAAATCTATTATTAGCAGGATTATTGTTTTTTTTCCAATACAAATTCCTCTCTATCCTCTTACATCACTTATTGATGATAATTGAAAAAAAATAGTTCTTTAATTGAAATGGGGAAGGACTTTGAAGAACTATTTTTTTTCCAAAAGAATCATCTATGATGCAAAAGCATGTATTGCTACTCCTGGTATAATGTGTGTGCTCACAAGGTCACTCATAATAGCCTAATGTTTGTTAGCATAGATGATTTTTTATCATAATCTAATTGGACTCAACTCTTTGGATTATAAGGAAAGCTCAAAAATGGTTATCATTAGCAATTTTATCAGTTCAAAGTAGATATCCACTGGGGTGTAATGGGTAGCAGTCTTATCTGTTATACTCAAGGTCCCAGGTTCGAGACTTAGAGCTGTACTCTTAGGAAAGGTATAAGGTAAGACAAGTATCATCAAACCTGAAAGATCTACTACACCACAGAGGATATATATATTTTTTTTGTTTGTATGATGTCACTGAGCATTCAAGAATAAAATACACATACTAGAAATTGATGATCCTCTTTGATATTTTTTGTTTCACAATATACATCTGCTGATTTTTGCAATCATTTTTTCTGTGTGAACAGTTAGCAATAGACTAATGTGTATGACAAGAGTCCTCTTCTATAATATCTACTCTATTCTAGAGTGGTGGTGAGGTAGATGAAAAAATAACACATCTAATCAAGATAAGTGATTATTTATTGATATGAAAAGACGCAAATAAGGTGATTTGGACCAGAGTTTTGCAACTGCAGATGGGATTAGTCGGTTTTGTGTTGACTAGTTTAGGTCATGATGATGGCTTTTCTGATGAGATGATTGAATTCTTAGCAAATCTTCAGAGAATTCCACTTCTTGGGGAGCATTTTGAATGGATTATTATATGAATCATTATGAATGGATAATTATTCAAATAAGTCGTCTTTTATGGTTTATTATTGTGATAATTGTACTATTGAAAACTAATTATCAGGGAGTTTTATTTTTATTTATTATAATATTGTTTTTATAGTTTAATTCGTGCATCATGTGAATCATTTCAAGATTCATTTGATTTGATTATGTGTTATTATATTGTTGATATTGATATGTGAGCTGACGTTGTTGTAACATTGTGCCAATGTTCTAACTACATAATTTATTTTGAATTGTGATTCACCTTGATGTGTAATGGGATTAAATATTGACCAAAAGTAGACCATATGCAACGGACTACTCCTACCACAATTCTGATTGGAACATTCATTCGATTGAAACTAGGTACTTAATCAGTTTTGCCAGTTTGTACTTTAATTTTTATTTTCACATAAAACTGATATAAATGTGAGATTCTTGTATCTTTGTGAGTTCTCGGAGTATAAAAGATGATGCTGACAACAAAATGCACTCGGTCTTACAATGTTGTCAGACAGTGAACGTGAACATTATCTGCTTAATGCAGTAAGTGAGCTTGAAGCTGAACTGAATTATCATGGTATAATGACATTGAAAGACTTTTTCAAGGAGAGTGGTCATTTAGAGTTTTGTGCAGATCGTGAATCTCATAGTTGTGCATGCATACGACTCAGGCAGAAGCAGCAGGCTGTTGTTGATGCAGTGAAGGATAGCAACGTTTTCTATGTATGGGATGATCTTCCCATTGAGAAATACTCATGTAACCTCCACCGATGTGAAATGTTTCCTGCTGAAAGTTTTCACGAAATCTATGAAGAGTATCAAGGATAATATCAACAAGAGGGCAATGCTTCATTGCCCACCAGGACTTGCAATGAAATTCACTGTCATGTTTGATGACACTTGCATACTGCTAAAATCTTTCTTCAAGTTGGATAAGGGTAGAATGGCTGCTATTGTTAATCTTGAGAAGGTACCCAACTGGAGGGATAAGGATGAGAAGATTGTGTTGAGTGTTCTCAATCAAGACCAATACTACAAGTGTGATTTTATATGCGGACAACAATCCAAATGTCTACTGGGACTGGGTCAAAAGGAGATTAAATTTGCAGGATTTACAAAAATTGAGAGTACAGGACATGTGAAACGATTCAGGCTGGAGGATGGAACATCTGGTGATTCAGCTTTTGAGATTAGCATCTACAAGGCTGTACGCAGACCTATGCCACTGCCATCTACTGGGGGATATGATGAAGTTGATGGACCATGCATTGTTCGTGAAAGGAATAAGCCATCAGTTGAGCGTTATTTCACCAACAATGATTATAGCCGAGGAGAAAGACTTCTTCAGCTGTATATTCTGTTCAATACTGAAGATTAATTATATGTTTGTCAATAAATACTATGTGTAATGAGCCATTTGTTATTATTGACTATCCTACTTCCTCATTTTCAGTCACTGTCCAGTCACTTTTCAGTCACTGTTCAGTCACTGTTCAGTCACTGTTCACTTACAGCTCATATAGGTAAGAAATCACTTTACTATACTTTCAACGAAGTACTGGTGAAATGATAGTTCATCCGATTTGATAGTACTCCTGAGTTGATCCATCAACTGAGTTGATCCAAGCTTCTTTCTATTTGTTGGTTCAAGTGAATTGATAGTTCAACCGATTTGATGGTACTCCTGAGTTGATGCATCAACTGAGTTGATAGTTAAACCGATTTGATAGTACTCCTGAGTTGATCCATCAACTGAGATGATAGTACTCCTGAGTTGATCCATCAACTGATAAATATCTATATTGCAATAGTGCAGGTTCGATTCATATTCACTTCTTATTACTTCTAGTTCATTAAAATTGATTTCTAATTTATAATGAATATCATCATATAGGCAACAAGTTCATCAGACCATGATGTTGGCGGAAGTCATGATTAACCAACTTCCTGCATAAAGATAAGTTTATCAGAGTAGGATGATTCCTATTGTATTGAATGACTAACAGTATAGGATGTAATTTATGCTTTATCTCACACCTTGTGCTTACTCTAGAAGTTGAAGGTTGTTTGGAATAAAATGTGCAACAATTGTGGTATTACTTGATGTTTATTCACAGTGTATGCATGAAAATATATAGATATAGTGCACAAAGATAATATTTCAGTCCAATATATCAAGAACTATCCAGTGATACAAATCTCCTAGTCGATTGCTTATTTCACAAAATCCTCTGCCAAACATGAATTTCAAGATGACTGCTCCCTCGCATAGATTGGTGCAGCAGCTTGATACTTCAGCATCATGAAATATGTATGTCAATGTCTTCAAGAAGTTTTGAGCTTTTCCAAACAGTTCAGGCAGGTCCTTATCTCCAAAGTTTAGGAATGGTTGTATGATCCATTGGTTGCTGGTTACTAGTAGACAGTCTCAACACTCACGCATGTCTACTTGCTCCACTGCAGGCTGATGTTGTTACTGGGTCTGGCACAGTGGTAGGAGTTGTAGTAGCAGCAGTACTAGTTGGAGTAGTACTAGCGGGAGTTGTAGTGCTAGCAGGAGTTGTAGTACTAGCTTGAGTAGTTGTGATGATAGCAGCAAGAGTTGTTGTAGCAGTTGCAGTACTCACTGGAGTAGTAATAACAATGGATGCTTGTTCTTCACAGTACGGTGCACAGACCTCGACTGACCTTACAACAACCACTTCCAGAAAGTCCAACGATGTGAATGTAGGGTGAAGACGGGTGTGCAGATTGTATACGCAGTGGACTCGTTTGCAGAGAGATCCCACCACAGCTCGTTCCCCAGCCATATTCATGTACCAGTCTCTGATATCGATGTACAATTGATCGATTGCTGACTGATTACCACGTAGAGCAGGAATCCCTGATGTTAGCAGGCACTGTTGCATATGACGGATGTTTGATGTATCCAGTCCGTGTTCCCTTGAAGTGAGAAATTCCTGTGTCCTGTACTTTGGATCCAATGCACTAGCACTGAGTACTAGCACAAGGTAGAGCGCTGCTTGGTACATGCTTGTAGCCAACATGATTGAAGAATGATGATTGATAGCTGAAACATGAAAACTTTCATGTTGAATCATATTTAAACAAAAGATATCCATCGTGGTGTAATGGTTTACAAACAATTACACCTACACTCTACCTACCTACCTACATTCCTTAACCAAACATCTTACATCCCCATATATACAAAGAAGATTCGAACCCCAAGTCCTTATGAATAATTCAAACTCGAGTCCTCTAGAATGGAAAGCAGAAGTGCTAACCACTACACCACGGTGGATATCTATTTACTTGTTGTTTATTATGTATACTTTAACAACTATATCCAAGCTCATTGCAGCTTCTAGTGAGCTGTAAGTGAACAGTGACTGAACAGTGACTGAACAGTGACTGATCAGTAATTGAACTGACTGACTGACCACTGAGTGGACGACCCCCCAACCATGCTCCTGCATGACCAACTTGAGCTAGAAAGATAGGTCCCCCATTGATGCCTCTAATGCTGGTGGGCGTGGCCATTATTCTCTTTTAGGATAATGATGAGGAGACATCTTACTTAAAGTCTCCCACACAAAATATTCATCAAAAATGGGTCTTTTAAGATTCTAAATAATATTTATTCTGTCTCAAACTGAATGATCATCATGATGTGTGAGGAGACATCTTAAAGTCCCCCACACAAAGTATTCATCAGAATAGATCTTTTAAAATAATAACCAACAATAATAATAAACAATATAGATTGTACTTACTTTGCTATTCACTAAAAACTGCACTGCACTGCCATTTCACAGTAACATCGGCTGTATGGAAAAGTCAGAATAACCATTTGATCATTGTTGCAGAGGTAAATTGAAGCATGTGGGAAAATCAAAGTCATTGAATCAAGAAAGTTCTCCAAAGATTTGAATGGTTCATAAATTTCTTTTCTATACTCAAACAGTAACTCCACAGTCCACCTGGTGCTTATGGTAAAGATGCAGGAACATGAAGATTCAGAGTTGTCTGCTGGCCCCATTGCAAATGGGTGGTACTATTGATGAATGAATATCTGTTTCAATGTTACTGGTATCCAACACTGCAATTAATGTATCTACATAAAATGGTTTCATTGTTCTTGAAACTGGTCAAATCCAGCAGAAATTGCTGTTTTCAATGATTGCATACTATTCTTGACACATACTTACTTTCAAATGGTACAAGGTTCATTCTTGTTGTTCATTCAAGTGAGTTGAACCTACTTTCAAAGCATGCAAGCATCTTTCTATTTGTTGGTTCAAGTGAATTGATGTTCTAGAACCTACCTTGAAGTACTGGTGAAATGATAGTTCAACCGATTTGATAGTACTCCTGAGTTGATCCATCAACTGAGTTGATAGTTCAACCGATTTGATAGTACTCCTGATTTGATGCATCAACTGAGTTGATCCAAGCTTCTTTCTATTTGTTGGTTCAAGTGAATTGATAGTTCAACCATATTGATAGTACTCCTGAGTTGATCCATCAACTGAGTTGATCCAAGCTTCTTTCTATTTTTTGGTTCAAGTGAATTGATAGTTCAACCGATTTGATAGTACTCCTGAGTTGATCCATCAACTGAGTTGATAGTTCAACCGATTTGATAGTACTCCTGAGTTGATCCATCAACTGAGTTGATAGTTCAACTGATTTGTTAGTACTCCTGAGTTGATCCTTCAACTGAGTTGATCCATCAACTGAGTTGATAGTACTCTTGAGTTGATCCATCAACTGAGTTGATGGCGATCAACCATCCTTTTCATACTACTTTCTTCTTCTTCTCCTTCTTCTTCTTCTAGAGAGAGAGAGAGGGGAGGTTCTTCTCCTTCTAAGGAGCGGGGGAGGGGGCAGTGGTGGTGTGGCAGGAGCAGGGGTGGGGGGGGTACATAGGATTGGTGCGGGGGTGGTGGGAGGGGGGAAAAGTCATAAAAAAGCTTCCCAGCAGCGGCAAATAGAGACTACTAGGGAACTTTGAAGTTCTATGGATTCACATATAATAATATAACTAGAGACACCCTTGGTTGAAGAACTTGCTCATGAACAGTTGTATTGATCTCAGAAATATTTTACAAGTATGTCAAATTAATATTTAACAATATTTTCTAATATCCATTCATAGAGGTTATATTATGAATCAATTATGGGTAATTATGGGATCAGTACCCATAATATATTTTTTCGTATTTTATTTTATCAGCCTCGATATTGCAGAGCTTGATATATAATTCGTCACCCTCCAAAATTCGTATTAAATGCTTGGTCCCGTAAGCTACAAGTTATAGAGGTTCTACTGTGTTGAATGTAGTCTAGGCCTACTGGAGGGTTAATTACTTGAACATTGAGAATTTTGAATATAATAAATTTTTTTAGTATTGTTTTTCATTTTGATTGTCATTTTCAATACTGGAAGATATACAGTTATTGTTTCCCAAAATAGCGGGAAAATGTTATTTTTTCATGATAATATTTTGATGATTGATTTTTCTACGTTTCAATGACAGGATTTGCTTTTGTCTGTATATGTATGTTGGCATGTTTGTAAATTAGCTTTTGATGATTACAGCTTGGCACTGCTATCAGTTTTATTTATAACAGGTCATAATGTCATTGTCAATACATGCCAATCAGTCATTGGCCGTTTCAACACTTACTGATTTCTCATCACAGTACCGGTTTCTTTTTTCCGATGTCCGAAGGGCTAATTGGGGTGACATATTGACAATGAGATCTGTCACAAAGTAGAAGGAATTCTACTTTCTTCACTGTGGATCTGTTTATAAATACTGTACGAGCTCTACTGTTCACAGAACTACTAGCTACAAGTATTCAACTACAGAAGTCGGAAATAGACATTTCATTTTACTTATGGAAGACACCCACCCTTATCTATCTACCTCACGTCTATGAAGATAACAATATCAAAGAAACAGTGTTGAAAGTACAAAGACATAGAGATGGAAATTTAGAAGTTAATGAACTGTTATAATTCTATCACCCAGGTATATTAAAACTGACTACTTAAGCATTTACCTGATTAATATTACCGCAATCATTATGTTTCAAATTCAAATTTGCGTTGCGTTGCTGTCACTCGGCTGCTCTCTGCACCTATTTTCTCGAATTATGCAATAACTTCAAAAACATGACGTCAACTTGGTGACTCAACACATCTGTCTCGTTTTCAACTGACAATGGCAAACTCTCTCAATCAGCTGTTTTCAACTGACGATGAAAAACTCTCTTGATCAACTGTTTTAAACTGACGATGGAAAACTCTCTCAGCTGCTACTCAGTTGATGAATATTATTACCTAATCATTTTTAAGTTCCCTCAGTGAGTTAACCTAAACATGAGACCTAATCCAAATGATGATTTTCGTATCACAAACTCACTATATTTCAAACTATATGCTATATTTCAAACTTAAATCAAAATCGTTAGAGCCGTTTTCGAATTCCATCAGACATACAAACAAACAAACAGAAATTGAATACGATGATAAATACATCTATAGTAACATCCATATGGGAACGTCTGTTATAGTAGACTGCACAAAACTAATCCGATGTTAGTTGGAAGAGCTGAGTACATCCTCACCCCATACCATAAACTTTGCCAATTTTTCAGGTGTACTGTATTATGAAAATATCAATATTAATTCTTACTTATAATCAGCTGCCTAGGGGGCCTAGGCCCCCCTCAAGGATCAGATAAATAATGAAAATGCGGGTCTACCTACATGAATCCTTCGAGTCACATAATGATTTGATACTTTTCTTTATCAGCAGTAGTATAATTCCTCCTACAGTATCAACAATGTAGCAAAATTGCCTTGAAAGTATGGATACGGGTACAGAGTAATAAATAATATATTATTCTCTGTGGTATAGTTTGAAAACAGGATGGGTACACTTATTGATCAGAGCACAATAAGTGAGTTATTGACTAAATTTCAATGTGAGAATTAACAAGTTGCAAGATGTCACAGTGAAAGCAAAAGAAAGGGCACAATCAGGCAATCAAAAATGTATGTAAAGGGTTGTTGATAATTATGGGAATAGCTTAATGTATCTTTAGCTTTCTAACTGGAAGTTATTCTCCAATTAGAATATGATCTCCAATGAAATTGTCATTGTAAAAGAAAAATTTATCTTTTTCCATGATTTTTAAGAAATCTGTTTCAGTGTATTCCTACTTTAGGGCTTCTCTGTAGACCCATATTTCTAATAAATATTTCATGATTGAATTTAATAACTAATAATGTATATGTTTGTATTGATACTTCAACCACATTTGTATAAAATTGGAAAAAATGAAGCATATAACATCTTCGCATGTAACATTTATGGGGAAAACCCAGGTCCCTCTATCCTTTGGGGGTATTCCTCCCCCCCCCCAATAGCTCTTGGTTTTTGCCCCCCTCCCTAGCAGTTTGGTGAAATGGCACCACTGAAGTTGAATGAAATCACAATTATTGTATGGTAATTGTTTGGCAAGATTACGATACTTATGAGCTCTACTTAGAAATGGATTGTGAAACAAGATAATTGTACTGGAATGTATAAAACTGTGATATTTTCATAATTATATAAAAGCAATTAAGCCATTCATTCCAATCATTGAGAGAAAAACCAATAAGATGCTCAAATCTCGATACATTAACAATACACTACTGGTAATTCACGTGTAAATACTGATGTGGTCGATTTCAATGAACATTAATTGAAATGGTTGTTTACTTCTAAATGTCTATACTTGAGCATTCTGTTAATTTCGAACAGAGATCACTTTTACAGAGTTTTCTCAGGTGATGCAGCAATCACTGAGGAATCTCCAACACATAACTCAAAAATCCAGGAGAGAGTCATCTAAAATTAAAACAATTAGTGCAATATTGCTAAATTATTAGTGTTTTTCAGAAATTATTAATCCCATAAATGTCTCTTTATCAAATAATAAGTTATGGAGTTCCAAATATTATAATATTTTTCGCATTCCTATTTTTCTTTTTTTTTATTTGAATCGCTTCATTTGGGTCACTCGTTGTTTAGTTGAATATAGTATTTAATAGTACTGTATTATTCAGGTATATATCTATCACATAAATCTCTCTCAGCAGCTACTAGATAAACGCTCAAAATAGGTTGCTAGGGAACGATAATGATAAGAATGTGATGAATAATCTATCCTGTTCTAGGCGAGCAATATTTCTGTATCACAGATATCCAAAAACTTCAACACTAAAATGTGAATATCTTTGAAACGGTTTACTATTATTATATTGATGAGCGATTTCCACCATTCATTGTCTCTTGAAATTCTTTATTTGAATTTTGTATTAAAACCTTCCCATATAAAATGTTTGATTCAATGTGACGAAACGAAGATGGCAGACCAAAATTTTGAAGCTACCTACAGAATTTTTTTTCAATTTGAATAGGAATCCCAGTGGAGCCCACTGTTAAATTATCTTTGGAAAAGGAACATTAATCTGTTTTCCTATTATTATTACGCTGTTGGCCTACGTGAATCCATAGAACTTCATAGGTTTCTCCGTATGGGTAAATGATTCAGAATCAGAATTCGAATTTTGTTAAATCAATAATACCAACGACATAGCAACTGCCATCACAATTTGTATCATTAATATTATGTGTATGCTACTGAAGGATAATAGTCAGGTAGACACACAGGAGCAAGTTATCCTGTCTCATGCAGTACTTCCAATGTTACTTTTATATCCTGAAAAAAGACGAAGAAGTGAGTCAAATATTTTGTTGTTCAACGAACTTGACCTGTAAAAAGGTTCGAAGAGTGTGTGTTCAAAATTTGAAGCTGATCTATCAACTTTTTCTAGAGTTACTGTAGTGCATTCAAACAAACAGCAAACCCTCAGACTGGCAACAACTTTGAACTTGAGTAAAAAGTAAGAACTTAGTAACGCTCGTTCAACAAATATTATTGAGAGAACAACGGGCGGTATTATTAAGTTGGGGGCACATAACTTGAAGGAGTCAAATTATTTCAGTGTGAGACAGAGAGAGAGAGTGAGAGAGAAAGGTGCAGGAGTGATAGTGGGAGGGTGAGGGAGGGAGAGAGAGAGAGAGAGTGAGTGGGAGAGAGAATGAGAGAGAAAACAATGGAACTAAATAAGAGACAATGTCATGCAGGAGTATTGTCCAATGGTGGTCACACACACACACTTCTACAGTCACATCAAGTTATAAACAGAATATTTCAAAGAAAGTACAGTCTGTGCCAAAATTGAAACCATTTTACTTCTAGCTATTCTGCCAGCTTAACTGACATAAGCGACAAAAGCTGAAAGCGACAACCAGAGACTGTTTTCCAGGTAGAGAAATTAGTCACGGACTCACCCCGCCAAAACAAGACACTCCTTTCTCAGCACAAGAACAACAAAAGTGGCCACCGCCAAAACAAGACTGATTTTCAGTGCTAGGATGGATGTGTCTGACTTTGATGGTGGTTGTAACAAATTAAAATTCGGATGGATAAATAAAAACTCCCACTTGAAGAAATTTATAGGTCTAAGTGGAATAATAGGCTAATATTGCCAAGTATGATAACGTTTAAAGATTAGATAATATCAGGCATCATGGCTAAATTTATAACGTCCGAATAGAAATGGAAATAATTTTGCTACCTACTTATATAATATTATATAAAATATTGAAAATTTGAGGTTAGGCTTGAAACATCTATTGATCGGCGACCTAATGATCGACTGAGTCGCATAACATAGAATCTAGCCAAACACCTTGGCAGAAATTTATTGTAACCGAATGGTATGCAACTAGAGGAACCAAAAATCCACATGGCTAATTGTTGTAATATGAGAAACAACCTATAATCTTTAGAAAATTACTTTGCATGTGAAAAATGTATTAAAAAACCCAGATAAAAAATAATTAAATGTATTAAGGAAGTAGGAGGTTCCTAGGCGCATGTATACTATAATAATTTGCATGCACCAATCAAATGGTAGCAATTGATAGGCGGTAACAGTGAGCCAATTTAAATATATTCGTATATATTTCTATAAATGATAAGAGTTTATGAATTATTGTTGTTCAGTTTATGTTTTGGATATGGCCCGAAGGCAGATAAATTATCAAAGGTTCAACATAAGTAATAATTTAATAGATTGGCACGAACTATTCGAGCCTTGAATGGCGGAGGAACAGATTATTTGAATTTCATGTAAATTTGCAAGTCGGAAATGAGAATTGTGAATTAGAAAGTAGAACTTGCCCACTTGCCTGCCAACCACTACCATGAGATGTCACCAAAAATTGTAGAGCGCAATATCTTACTGTACCTTTTAATAACTTAAAGTTAAATCAAATTATTAATTTTTTCATAAGACTTTGTGATCCTATTGTAAAGCAAAAGTCATTCAAATATTTTTAATCCCTTGGAAGAGATGACTTCGGCCACCAATAATCCAGGACCACCAGGAGTTTGGATCGCCATCAGCAGCTCATAGAAAATCCAGCACGTGAGTGAATAATATTTGAAATAGTGATAGGGCGCCCTCAGTGCTTCGAAATGAAATAAGAAATAAAAGCTAGCTCGTCGAAAAGGTTTTAAAAATTAAGAAATTGGTAAAAATACTTGTGCAAGTTTTAAAATGGTATAAGAAGTATTCTATTGAATAGCAACGAGTCAATTCATATATCAAAAAGATACACTAATTAAAAGGAATACTAAGTTCTAAGCAAATAATACAAGTGTTCACATGATCATTAATTTAATAATTTAATTTGTGATTATATAATGTAGCTCTAGTTCATTAGATAGATTGATCTATTTCTGTCAGGTGCCGAATCTTGCACCCTGAGATATATATTATATATTTATCAGAAACCATAGGAATTAATATATATTTTAATTATTGATTTGTCAATTTATCATGCTCTGATTTGAGAAGTTTATATATGAAATAGGATTATCAAAATCGACAAGCAACAGCAAGTTGATGTCAAAGCTACATGCAGACAAATGCATATGATCATGAAGTGAAAGCACATGGTACAGTTTCGTGCTATAGAACTCAAAAATAGTATTAATCTGTGATATTTTATTTGATTTCGTTTCTTGTTTTATTATATATTTTTTGTTGCTCTATATATTTCTGCTTTGATTTATTTTTGAGATATTTGTTAATATATGTATCAAATTTTTTATGGTGTACTATTCATTTTATTCCTCAATACTATAGGATATAAGTTATATTTATATATATATTTATAAATTATCAGTATTATATTATTGCGAAAGCTCATGTCTGAGCCTATGAAGATTTTAGTGAGATTATATCCTAGGAAAACCACGACCAGATTTTATAATTATTAAAATAACTCTCATGCTCTACCGATTAACGCCAAGCAAGAGGCTAAGCGTTACTCCACCAAAAGTAGTGACATAACGTAGACTGACATCGCACCCCATGTGTGTGTATGGAGTTTTCATACTTGGCATACTTGTGATCGTTTTTTCTTGCTATAGCATCTTGTAATAGTTTTCCGGTTGAGCACACAGCCCCCTGCTAAGCCTCTGCTACCTAGCATATTAGAATTATTACTATTATCACAAACACCCGGCAGTGCCACACCGCCGCAAGTTGTAGCTCCTAGTTACTTGCTTTGTAAGCATATAATACTAGTTTTGAGCATATATACACACACACACACACACACACACACACACACACACACACACATACTGCATTTCATATACATTGCCCACTGCAAATAGCTCACCTACCCAGTGTCCACAAGTCTTAGAGCATTCAGTGGAGCACTTGTGTGTAGCTCCTAGTACTGGTTTTGTAAAGCAGCATAACTATTACTGGTATAGCTCACCAGTACTAGTGTAGAGCACACACACATACACACAGTTTGCTACATAGTCTTCGATCTTCAATTGTGTAAAAGTGGTTAGTACACAAGTATCCATTTTATTATGAATATGTTTTCTGTGTATCATCATATTTGTTTATCCAGCATAGCTAGTATATAGGAATAGTTAATGTAACAAGAGATATCCATCGTGGTGTAGTGGTTAAGCACATCCGCTTTTCATTCTAGAGGACTCAGGTTTGAATTATTCATAAGGACCCGGGTTCGAATCTTCATTGTATATTGTAGGGATGTAGGATGTTTGGTTAAGGAATGTAGGTATGTAGAGGGGGTGTACCTGACTGTAGATCCATTACACCACGATGGATATCTTATGCAAAAAATTATAACAAATTCTAAGACTGAATGCTCTAGCTAAGTAGATGGAGGAGAGAGAAAGAAGAGGGAGACAGTTCTATAGACATGGCACTGATGCTAGTGATATTATTTTCAGATATGGATTGGAAGAACGATATTGCCTCAGGCCGAGAACCTGGATCCCACTGGCAGGATAGGTTTAAAAAGTAGGCCGGGCAATATTGCAAGCCAGTATATTCTTAGTACGAAATAGTCTTAGTA
>NC_052510.1:565172-591493 GCF_014356525.2 Nilaparvata lugens
AGATTAGATTAGCTTAGATTAGATTAGATTAGAGATTGATTGATTGATTGATTATATGCCTTTATTAGGGCGGAGTTAGGACTCCTGGTCCTCTCTACCACACAACCCTCTTCAACAGTAGCTGAGGAAATAAAAATTATGAGAGAGAGTAAAAGAGAGGGAGAGAGAGGGAGAGGTTGAGGGAGAGAGAGAGAAGGAGAGGGAGAGATTGATTGATTACTTTATTTATGTAGATTACAATATATACTGTCTCATATACACTTATATACAATAGCTTACAATACAGCAAAATTATAGATAAATTTACATGATATAGACTAAGAAAATAATTATTGAACTGTATATGATATGAAAAAGCAATTTGTAATATAATAACTATAGATGATAATTATATTGTTATGCATCTACATAAATTGGTGGAGCTTTGGACATATGAAAGAGAGACAGAGAAAGAGAGAGAGAGAGAGAGAGAGAGAGAGTGAGAGAGTGAGAGAGATTGAGTGAGAGAGAGGGAGAAAGGAGTTGTAGAGAGGAGTGGGAGGGGGAAAATCTATTTTTAGAACACCCTCCACCCTGCGGGGGTAGGGGGGAGGGCGGATTGGTGGGATGGGAGAGGGGGGAGGGGGATTTTGAGCAAAAAAGCTTCCTTAAAGTCTCAGAATGTAACTACTAATACTTTTGAATAACTATGTTATAACTGTGATTGTTGCTGGCTGTTACTCTGTTTCTGCAACAAAGAGAAGCTGCTTTACTGTTATGGTCTAAAGTAATGAATATTATATGTTCAATTAGAATCCATTCCATTATATAGTTGAGTACAAACTGAATAACTCATAAACAAGGTAGGCTTATCATTAAGTTGGTGAGTGGAACAGAAGTTGGCTGAAGATTCGACTTATGCAGTCTCTGGTGGTCAAAATATGAACTATGTCAGGGTTTCCCATTTCTTGTTTACATTGGCAGAGATAGAACAATAGTGAATGAAACTGATTTTAAACACATAAAATGTAATTTTTGATTGCGAGACTCTACTTTTAGGAAAAGAAAAACCTTTTGGTATTTGGTAATGTATTCAATATTTATTTATTTATTTATTTATTTATGGAGACAACAGGTTACCCCGAATGTGTCTCCTTCACAAATACAACAATACAAGATACAATACGTTAAATACAACAATACAATGAAAAAAAATGAACAAAGTAACTTTCAATTGTAATATTGTTAAAAGGAAAAAAAAACTATAGAAATACAAGAGAAGGAAAAAAATAGATGTATACAATAAAATAATCATAAAACGGAATATAGAAATGAAAAGGTTCTAAAATTAAAATAAAAATGTTACAAAGAATGGATAAAACTAACAAATGAATGTCAGAGGACTGGTACCTGCCAATGAAGCAACAGAATGAGTAAGATGTACATAGTGCAATAGATACACACCTATATACAGCAACAAATAATCGACAACACGACTGAGCAAGGATATCTCACAATAGACTGTTTAATATTCTATAAAATTTTTCACAAGAGAACCAGAAGATGTCCAGTTGCCCAGAGAAACAGTTGAAAAGTCTTTGAATTCTGTTGACTGGAGAATTATAGTGACTCACAGTTCTGGACCGGGGCACAAAAAAAGAGAAAGTGGAGCGACGTGATATGCTAGATATATTAATATTTACATATGAAAGCAAATATGGGGAATCTATTTTATTATTTAATAGGCTATGAAGAGAAATTAAAGACTTAACATCTCGTCTTGTTTTTAATGATTTCAATTGAAACATATTTCTCAGAGTGTCAGAGGGAAAGTCAAACGGACAATTGAAATTGAATTTTCTGAAGTGAATGTACCTTAAAAATTTATTTTGTAAACGCTCCAAAAGTAGCACTTGATCATTACAATGAGGGTTCCAAATTTCAGACGCATACTCAAGAATACTTCGGACAAGAGATTTATACAGAAATATTATGGGTGAGACATCATTGAAAGGTGAACATGTTCTCAGGATAAACCCCATCTGCTGATTGGCCCTACTACACAAAAGGTCTATATGTTTATTGAATGTAAAATCAGAGCTGTAAATCACACCCAGGTCCTTAAAAGACTCTACCTCCTCCAACGGTACACCATCAATACTATAGATGCAACCTGGTGTGAAGCTACCTGCCGGGAAAATGATAAAGTTTTGCATTTAGTTATATTTATTCTAAGGCCATTATTCATACTCACTACACTTAGTTTATCAACATCCATTTGAAGGCTAAGGCAGTCATCAGGGCTCAAAATCGCTTTGTACAGCTTCACATCATCTGCATACATCAGACAGGATGAACCATCAAAGACAGCAGGGAGATCGTTAATGAATAGAAGGAAGAGAAGTGGTTCAAGGTTAGAACCCTGAGGCACCCCAGATGTACAGTTGAAAGTTCTAGACTTGAAATTATGTACTCCAACATACTGCACTCTTGAATTCAAATAGCTCTCAACAAGATTTGCCAGGCTTGTACAGAAACCAATCGACTTTAGTTTTTTAACTAATATTCTGTGATAGATTGAATCGAATGCCTTTGAGAGATCCGTATAAACAATATCAACCCGCCCTCCACCATCAAGAACTCTGGATACCTCATTGCTGAACTCCATTAGATTAGTCACCATAGAACGGCCTGACAGAAATCCATGTTGCTCGTCCGCGATTACTCCCTTCACCTGCCTGTATATAACTGCATGCAAAATTCTTTCAAAAACTTTGGAAAAGCAATTTAAAATTGATATGGGCCTATAATTACTTATATCAGTTCTCTTACCTGACTTGAAGATAGGAGTAATTCTAGCAACCTTCCATTTAGAAGGGAATTGGCCAGTCCTAATCGATAAATTGAAAATGAATTGGAATGGACTAAGGAGTACCTCTGCACAACCCTTCACAATAAAAGTAGGTATCAAGTCAGGGCCCTCGGAACAGCTAGATCTAAGGCTGCTAATAACAGACAGGATCTCGTCAGAGGAGACAGAATCAATACCAACACCTAATCTCAAGCTCCCAGACATCTCCAGCTCATTCTCATGAATATCAGGGGCGGCATGTGTATCAACCTCATACACTGACTCAAAATATTTCGCGAACCCATCTACAACCGCAGAACCGCAGTAGGACTCCCCATTCAGCGACATCGTCGACTCCACAAACGACGTTTTTCTTTTGGAATTTACATAATTCCAAAAGTTTTTCATACTTCCATCTAAGCCTGACTGAATCGATGTCAAATAGTTTTCATGAGACTTAGATATTCTAGCCTTCAAGGATGTTCATAAACTTTTGAAAAGGTTATCATGATAAGGGGACACTCTTCTTTTTCGTGCACATCTATTCTTAATCCTCAAATCAGAAATTATATCAGGAGTAAACCAAGGAGGGTATTTATTATTTTTTTTCTTCAATACGATCCTTGGAATACACTCATCCAAATATTTGTAGAGTAGACTATAGAACTCATCCACTGCAGAGTCGACATCAGTACAGCCAAACACAGAGTCCCAACAACAGTCTCGCAGCTTACAATAAAGTTGAAAGTAATCCCCTTTAGAATAATTATACCGGGATTCAAATGGATCACCCAGAGATTCATTTGCCTCCGGAACAGAATACGAAGCATCAACATACAATGCCGGGTGATGGCCGTCTTCAGGAAGCAAGGGATCATTGCTTTGGAAGACTTTGGCAGGAAAGTTACAAAGGACCAGGTCCAAAGTCCTACCCAGTTCGTTTTTTACCAGATTTAGAGAAACAAGATCATAGAATGACATAAAATTGTGAAGCATTCTTGCCTTTATTGTCCCCACAAAAAATCATAATCATTTGAGCAGATTTCAGGCAGATTAAAGTCTCTGATAACCAAGAAATTACCGTTGATTAGGCCATTCAACGTTGAATCACTCCAAGGTGGTCACAATAATTGAGAAAGACATTTGTTGAAATTGTCGGCGATGAATAAACAGCATCAATGAAGAAGTGAGTGGAATTAGATCTCATTTTTATTCCAACAGTATCATAATTATTATTAATGTCACTTATTGTGAGCTCCTCACAGAGCTCAGATTGCAACGATCTCTGAACGGCGGCAAGTACTCCTCCTCCCCTCCGAAGACCCTCACCACTACCCCTATCACTTCAATAAACAGCATATCGTTCATCAAATATTTCAGAACTTTTTATGCCATCATGTAACCATGTTTCAGTCAAAATTATCAGATCATAGTTGCTGCCCAATAACAATGCGTACAGACTTGAAGTTTTAGTACGAAGTCCTCTAACATTCTGATAATAAATGGATAAATTAGAATTCAATGACATAAGATACAATAATAAAAATTAATGAGAAAAAATATAAAGCCTAAACAAGAAAAAGAGAATAGAAATTTGAAGTTGAAAAAGAAAAAAAAAGTATAAACCTAATACAAATTTTTAATAACTTTAAGCTATGCCTCAAAAAGATTAGACACTACTCCGCACTTTAATTAATCTGTGAAA
Organism: Nilaparvata lugens; assembly: GCF_014356525.2. Lineage (NCBI taxonomy): Eukaryota > Metazoa > Arthropoda > Insecta > Hemiptera > Delphacidae > Nilaparvata > Nilaparvata lugens. The sequence continues at coordinate 569,708 of NC_052510.1, forward strand.
TTGAATGGCTGCTAACAGAAACCGCATCATTCATCACCATTCAATACAAGAATCATAGACTGCGAAAAGGGCAAGAGCATTATCACCCAAACGCAAAGCACCAATAGAGGAGCGAAAAATCTAGATTAACTCAATATATAAAGAATAAAATAAATGATTACTCGACAAACTAGTTGACTCAATAATAATTATTATCAGTCGATACTTTCAGAACAACTAGGTACCGTACTGTAAACTGTTGCTGCAAATTATTTACGGTAAACATGGGAGAGTACAAAGCAGAAGCGGTAACTAAAACTCGATAAGATAGCTTGGTACCTAGTTGGAGATGCACACGGCACTAGAGAAATATAAAAACGAAGAATGATTGAAAGGGAAACCGAGAATGAATGCTTTAAAAGGAAACCGATAATGAAAGGAAATGACAATAATCCGTAGCGAGCTCTAACTTCTCCTCAGATAAGATTATTTGAATTGTTATTCACCATGCTAGGCTCACCCAACAAAGATTCCCGAAAAACGGTAGATAATAAAAAGATTAGGTTCAGCAAAGCTACAGAGTTCGCCTTGATGAGACTATTGCATGGAAGAATCAAGTCGTAGTAAGAAAATGCAAACTTTAACACAAATCGTGTTAACATCAATGCATGTGGTGAAAATGACACTCCCCTCAGTCCATCCCCCCTGAACATAATTGAGTCAATAATAATAATATTAAACAATATCGCAAAAAGTAGTAGAAGTATGAGCTAAGTAGGTCAGTATTCAAGCAAGTGTATAGTGTACTGTAGCATTGTAATAGAAGGAAAAAAACTTCTACAATAATTAAATTCAACAGGGATAAAAAATAAATGATACGATTGAATGCTATTGAAATTAGGATTCAATGTTATTAGTTGCGATTTAAACCGAAATATATGTCAAAAGAAGCGTAAATTTGAATTGAAAATTCATTATTGAAACCTGAAAGTTAGTGAATAATATAATCATAAAAATTAATCATGATTCCCAATCAAAGCCCAAGCAATACCTCATTCTCCCCGCATACACTTCAGTACAACAATTTACAAGAATACATATTGATAGAAACAATCAATAGAAGAAAAAAAACTGTCCTCTCCGAGAATGCAAAAAATAAACAAAATAATTCAGCTTATTACATGAATTGAAAATGGTCTTATAAATAACACTCGAAACTTAGTACTAGGCACACTTGGCCATGAAAGTCTACAGTTCATTTTCATTATTAACTGTAAATACCCTTCTTTTATCCACAGGACGAATTTTCACATTCCCAGCCCAGTCAACCCAAACATACTTGTAACCTCGCTCCCTTTGAAGTTTCTTTGCCTGAGACAACATCTTTCTTCGCACCAATGTTAGTGACCCGTTCATGTAAACTGGCTGTTCCTCACCTGGTAAGCCGAATACACGAGATGACAGTCTCCTCACCTGCTTCTTTCCACTGAGTACCTGATGAGCGACATCACGACACACAAACTTGGTGACTATTGCTGGCGTCGGCTGCGCAGCGCTTGCCTTCAGCCGGTGACAGATGTCGATTGCTTCGGCTCCTACGTCCACTCCAACAGCCCTACACGTCGTCATTTTCAGAGAAAGGCACTCCACGGATCTCGAGCGTATTTTTTCGTCCGTACTGCTCGAGTGCGTCCAATTCATCAGTCAAAAGTTCAACACTCTTCTTCAACTGTAGATTGTCACCCTGTAGAGCCGAAATGATTTTTTCCTGCGTCTTAATGATTTCACCCTGCTTGGTCAGTATTTCCATATTGGAAGTCAGCTTGTCCAAGCAGGACTGCAGTGATTGCTGGAGCTTTGCCTGACCCCCAGCAATATCCTCTCTCAGTGCAAGTATAGTTTATTCAAAAAGTTCCACTGTTATTGGCAACCGCAAATCACTTACACTAGCTACACGTTTAACTGGTGTATCCGAACTACTGTTTCTTTGGGCTCAAAGCTTTGATGTACAGTTCTTACATACCCAGGTTGACATTAGATCGAGTTCAGCCTCACTCAGGTCCCTTCCACCACCAGTACATCTTCCATGGAATATAGAATTACACTCAGTGCATACAACTTTATCCTTAGCCGAGCGATTCACGGATAATTTACACTCCTCACAAGCACTCATATTTAGATATAATATGACAAATCACGAATATTTTGTGTGAAAGAAAACGAATAAGAGAAACCGGTAGGCAATGAAAAAGAGTGCAAAAATAGAATCAGGGTAGAAATAAATAACTGAACAAGAGGCACAGCAAGAAAATAGAACTATTGCATAGCAGAGATAAGCGTGTTACGATAACAGAGCGTGAATTCAAAAGGTCTTTCCTCAACGACAGCTACTCTGATACTGTTGAAAGAAATATTGTTGAAAGAAAGGAGGTGAAAGGTTATAGGATAGTGATTAGACAAACGTTCTCTGCATAATTGACTGGGTGAGTGGGGTACATTTGGCACATTTCATAACTTTATATAATTTTCAGTGTTTTTGAAAATTTTATACATTTTATTTTTATCAATTCATATATGTCAACATGTCTGTTAACTATTACCAGAGGTTGAACTTTTCAAAAAAGTTTTTCTTCAAGTAAATGGGCATATTAGAGTGTATACAAAGTGCCAAATGTACCCCACCAGTGGGGTAGTTGAGTCATGCATGTGGGGAAGTTTTGACATTTTTAATGAAACTCATCCATAACTGAGAAATTAACTGTACTTTTATTATATTGAAAAATTATATGATTAAATGTATTAAAATGTTTGGAAAAAGAATGTAATGAATTGATAACTGTCCATATTATTTACACTTACACTATATACACATATGATACACTATATACATCCAATTCCTGAATAAAAAACTGATTCCTTTTCCCTTTTCTGGGAGGGTCAATTTGACCCACAATTGCAGCAATTTCATATTCTCCAACATCCTCCTTCTCTGGCCATCTCCAACATTTCAATCCCTTCTCCATGCACTAGACTAACAAAATCTCGTACAATTTCAACCACTTGCCCTGGGTATTTTTGTTTATTGTAATTTATTACAATGTAATCATCGATTTGATACTCATTGATTTCCATTTTTCGAAATGTTTTTTTAGGAGGCTCTTCTTGAGAAGGAGCAGGGTGCTCTTCATCAGAATCAAATATTTTTACCTTCCTTTTCTGAGCTCCCTTCTTCCTATTTTCCATTCCCTTCTGGCCCAATTTTTTGGTGAATTTCTTCTCTCTCTTCCTTTCAATCTCCTCAATTCTTTCCTTCTTTGGTGAATCTGTGTAGACTCTTGATTTGGTTATTATTCTAGTCGTGATTGTTGAGGAGAAGCAAGATGTTATCTTCCTGTGTTGGTTTCACAATTTTGATTATATGGTCAATCACCACAGGGAACAATTCCGGAGTCATCCATCCATTTTTACTCCCTGAAGCTAAAGAATCTGGATACTCATCCCGCAAATATTCTTGTGGATTTCGTAGCCTTGGATATACATGGCAAGGGGGTAGAAATCCACCAGCAGCATTGATGATTCCAACAAATGTTACTAACTCCCCTCTTTCTGCTGATGTTGCAATGCCCACTTGCTTCTTGCCCTTTTCTGCAACTATTTTCACTGGTTTCATGACTGTAGTGACACCACACTCATCAATATTGTAAATTTTTCTTGCAGTAAATTTCCCTTTTTCCATAACATTTGTATATTTTTCAAAAAAATCATCAACAGCCACTTTATTAAACCCCTTAGCACGAGCAAGGCTTGTACTTTCAGGCTTTCTTAGTGACAAATTTTTCTGTCGACCTATGAAGCCCCTTATCCATTCAATACCAGCTAGTCCATTCAATTTCCAATTAGCAGGCATATCCTTTCCCAGCCTAGTGGCATATTCAAAAGCTAACTCTTGAATTTGTTCATAGTTCATTCCATAGTGGAGCTCAGAACAGTTCTTGATGTACTCTGCCAATTTCTGCTCTTCCATAACATTAAATACTTGCCTGGCTGCATATTTATCAGCAAATGACGGCTTTTCTTCTTCACTCTCCTGTCCAGAATCCTTTTTCAGCCAATCTTCTTTAGTTGTAACAGCAGTTATTTCCTTGATCCTACTCTGCAATGTCTGTCTTTTAATATTGTAGAACTCACTGGCACCTTCAATGCTCTTCACATTGTTGAAGATGTCAATGATGGCTTTCTTCACCTCCTGCTCATCTATGGATGTTCTGTTGGTTTTCTTAATGTAGATACGTGGCATCTGAAAATAAACAAAACATATTTTGTCAGATATAAACAGCTTTAGGAACTAAAGTTGTTCATGAAGATAGCCTTCCTTGAAGACTAACACTGAAATTAAAATTGAAATATAAAGTGAAATGCTATTTATTTTAAATTTCAAAACTGAAATTGAATTATATTCATGCAAAGGTCTACTATGCAACTTATTATTCAAAAATATTGAAGAGTATATTTTGATAAAAGTACAAGGAAAATTAGAAAACATCAGAGAAACTTTATGAATTAATTGAGTCATAACAAAATTGGATAGAGAAACCCAAATTTTCTTCATCTAGTGTTGTAATTCAATGTATAAGTTGTTTCATTTTTATCTATTAATTCAATTTCTAATTAATTTCCATAATATAATTGGAAAATATAGATGGAATAACATTTTATAATTGAAATAAGATTCTAGAATACTACATTATAATAGATATTACCATTTATTTATCTGGGGTACATTTGGCATGGGGTAGAATCAGCATGCCGAAAGTAACCCTACATCGGGTGCTGAATGTACCCCATCCTGTCAACTTGCAGAAAATTTCTCAGTGTGAGAAAGTATGAAAGGTTATGTTTACAACTACGAATGGTTTAGATAGCTATCTTGACAGATTATTGGTTACCAAACAAATAAAACATCTGAAACAATTATTGAATGGATTGTGCAACAATTTTAGAGACAAAAAAATATTACCTTTTTGATTGAAACATTTCTTGAATTATTAAATCATATCAACAGCTGCAGCATCGAAACGGTACAAATCCTCCATTGAACACTTTATGAAGTACCAACCTTTCAAGAAGAAATAACACAAAAACTCTTTTTTGCAATACATAAAATGGCGAGTGCCGAAACTTTCCCACTGCCGAAACTCCCCCACTCCCCTACAGATCAAAACAAAATGCATAATATCACAGCCTACTATAGATAGTAGATTATCTATAGCCATGATAATATAAACATGATCGTTCATGATGGTTTATAATAATAAAATATCTCTGTTCTATATCCATACTTTTTCACTGTTAAAATGAAACTTGAATTTAAAAAAACACTTTTGAAGTGAAAATACACTTACTTTTGAAGTGACGATCGTTTTGACCTGTTGCCAAAAGAATAAAAGAGGCCATCAACCAAACCAAGCACATAATCCCAAACAACCAGAAAGAGTTTCTCAAACAAATCAACCCACAAGCACCCAGACTCAACGCCCTCCCAAAAATACACAAACAAGATGTACCAATAAGACCACTGATCAATCACACAACAGCACCTGCCCACAAACTAGTCAAATTACTAGATACCACCATAGGAGACAACATAGCTTTTCATAATCATACTGCAGTGAAAAACAACATTGATCTCACCACAAAACTTCAGAAAATCCAAATACCACAAAACTCCACAATAGATTCTATAGACAATAGATTCCACAATAGATTCAAAACTAGACACTTCAAATTTATACACCAATTTACCAATTCCCGAAACTGTGAAATTCCTTAAAACAATGCTGGAACAGAATAATACACCACCTGAACATATCAATGAAATTGTAAATTTCACTAACCTAGTCACCTCACAGAATTACTTCTGTTACAATAACCAATATTATTTCCAGCCAAACGGTCTCCTCATGGGGAGCCCCATTCCTTGCATTTCAGCTGAGATCTTCATCCACAACATTGAACAAAAACACATTCTCAATCAGTTTGACAGAATCATCAGCTGGTTTAGATATGTTGATGATATTTTCATTTTATACAAAGGAAACACCAGGCAAACTGAAATATTTCACTACAAACTCAACAAAATACACCAAAACTTGCACTTCACCATAGAACTGGAAAACAATAGTACAATCAATTTCTTGGACATGACCATATTTAAACAAAACCATACTTACAAAACATTTAAAATATACAGGAAACCCACCACTACTGACACAGTAATTCACAATACCTCCAACCACCCAACCCAACATAAACTTGCAGCTTTCCACCACATGATCAACAGACTATTGAATATCCCCATGACACAATTCGATTACAATCAAGAGTTCAACACGATCAAATTCATTGCTCAACAAAATGGATACTCATCCACTCTAGTCGACAACCTACTCCACAAAATAAGAACAAAATCATCAACCAAGAATAATATGGAAAATGACCAAAAATTCATCACACTCACATACTACAACAAAAAATCACAGAAAGTAGCATCATCTTTTAAGAAACTCAAATACAGAATCGCCTTTAAAACAACAAATTCACTGAGAAAACATTCTCAAAATTACCAAACAAACAAACAGAGATTTTAACAACCAGGCATCTACAAATTGAAATGTAATGATTGTAGTAAACTTTATATTGGACAGACTGGACGTGACTTTCAGACAAGATACAAAGAGCACATCAGAGCCATTAATAAACCACATAGCCACTCAAATTCTGCTGATCATATTATATCAACAGGCCACACATACATGGACATCACCACCAATCTTGAAATCCTCCATATCTCACAAAAAAGCAGAAAACTCAATGTATTGGAACAATATGAAATTTACAACCACACAAAACAATTTCCCAACAGTCTCCTAAATAATCAAGTAAATTTTTCTTCTCACACACTCTTTGACAAAATAGTCCACAGTTCAAAATTACCGCCTCACTAAGTATCCACCAACCCAACCCCCACCACAACCTATTCCACCACCTTCATCCCTTACCACACATAGCCTTGTCATCTGAGTGAATTCCCACTGTCTGATGATGACCAACAACAGGTTGAAACGATCATCACTACAAAAGTAGGCCTAAGTGTATTTTCACTTCGAAAGTGTTTTTTTTTAAATTCAAGTTTAATAAAATATCTACTGTCACAATGTATATCGTAACTAGTGAGGGGAATTGAGTTTAGGGCTTGATCTGAAGACGCTTGGTTATCTCTTGATGAAATCTCGGAGTCCAACGAGCAGCCCGGCTGCTGGGCTACCGCTCAGCAGTGCCGCACATCCTTACCCCCTCCCTCTCGACAACTGAGGGAGGCTCGTGAAGGGCTAGTAGGAAGTCAGTCTAGTGTGGGTGTCCAGTGCAAGCAGTCGGCAGAGAGAGTGAAGGAAGCAGCACGCAGCTAGCAACTTAGTACAGCTTGTATCCTGAGTGTACTCCAACTCCTTCGACTACTAGGAGTTGTGTCTGAGGTTAACGGGGGTTAGTCAAAGACACTGAAGGTCCAAGATTCAGCACTCACTTGGGCGAGTGTTGTTCGACCATTTCGATGACTTTTGGCAGCAACCTGCCTGTTTCAACCAGTGGCGAAAAGTCAGGTTTTGGCTAAAACCTGACTGGACCCTGGTACATCATCGCAAGGACCAGGAAAGGTAAGAGGACCTCGAGTAAGGCTTGGGAAGGCCTTTCTTGACCCCAACACACGATCCTGGTCCCAGGAAATAGCCGGTGCCCGAGGCTAGGGACCCGGTGACCAGCATCAACAGCGAGTGTAAGGGACTCTCCTACTTTGCTATTTCCAATAGAAAAAGCAGGAGGACCTCGAATAAGGCTTGGGAAGGTCTTTCTCGACCCCGACACATGATCCTGGCCCCAGGAAATAGCCAGTGCCTGTGGTTAGGGACCTGGTGACCAGAGGTGAAGCCCAGTGCAAGGGCTCTCTTACCTTGCTATTCCCGCTAGAATAGCAAGAGGACCTCAACCAGTTGTGACACCCGGTGTAAGGGCTCCTATAGCTTGCTATTTCATCTTATAATAGCAAGAGGATCTCGAGAAAATCTTAGGAAGGCCTTTCACGACCTCGTGACGCGATCCTGGCCACAGGAAACAGCTGGTGCCCGAGGTTAGGGACCCGGTGACCAACTACAGCAACCAGTCCCGAGGCCCTTAAACCCTGCTAATTCGGATCCCAATAGCAGGAGGATATCTAGTGACAATTGGGAACATTACTCCTGTAACAGATACCCCAGTCACAGCCGACTCCAGATTGTTCCTGTTCCTCTCACTCCATGCCCCATCCTGTTAGGCAGTGCAAAAGCATGGCCCCTCTTACCTAAAAGAGGGGACCATTTCTCCAAGACCCTGTTTCAACCCCCAACTTGAACAAGGGTGGTTGATAGACGCCTCACCAAGTCTCTCATCCCCTGCTGCGGCCCAACCCAGTTGCAGACTAAGTCTAGCCGGCCCAGAGCGACACTGGGAATTCTGTTAGAAGAAGGTGTGGGAAGAAATCTACTCAGAAGATTGGCACACAAACGTGGGGCTCAAGGTAGGAGGAGAAAAGCAGTAATGAGTACAGAAGAGAAGTGTAATCGCGCTGGAGAGGACAAGGAGGCGCAAGAGGAAAGCAGGGATCCAGGAGTGTCCTGGATATACAAACTTCACAGTAATGAAGCAGTGGAGCTAGCAATTTTGGCGGGGGTTACCTACAACAGGTACAATAGCAGAGCTAAGGAAGGTTCTAATGGATCATCACAGGAGGACAGCAGGCAAATCTAGCAGTCTGAACCAGACTAGCGATGGAGCTAGTGCGAGCTACCATGAGGCGGAAGGAGCAACGTCACTGTGGCCTCCTGTAGAGGAGGATCACCAGGAGTCTTCCAGACTTGGGAAACTACCCGAGGAGGCGTCACCAGCTTCGGATGGCAAGTCATGTCATTCATGGGTGTATCAATTGCGGAGCAGAGATGCCATTGAATTGCTCTTGGACTTGGGGCCTACTGACGGCACCTGTTCCGAGTTGTGGAGAGCGTTAGCAGAGCAGCAGCATCGATTCCTCACAATGCTACCACTGCCTCCAAGGGAAGAGGTTGTGATGCAACCAGCGTTGCCGAGATCAATGCCGGCTAATGCAGATACTGGTCCACTGTATCATGCGAGACCTGCATTAGTGAGACCAGAGGTGTCACTGGCTCATCAGTACAGGCCTCGACACACACCGAGATCACCGATCCAAACTGCAGCACCTCACACTCCATTTATGGACCCAGGAACGGTGTGCAATAAAGTTCGGAGATGGAGGTTGCCATATGATGGCAATGGAGACACTCCTAGTTTCCTGGAGCACCTTGAGGAATTACAACAAGCCTATGGGCTGACAGGGGAGCAGTTGTTCCTGGCGCTACCAGAAATGTTAGCGGGAAGGTGTTCCTTGTGGATGCGGAACCAGAGGAGTTTCTGGCATCATTGGAACGATTTTGTAAGAGACTTTCGGTCTTGTTACTATCCAGCGACCTACGAGGAGGACCTGGATACTTGAATTCTAGGTCCACGGCAGCGTGGAGGCGAGGCCATAGACGACTATGTAGAGGAACTTTAGACCCTCATGAGGCGGAGAGGAGCTTTCTCAGTCAGCTACCAGCTACAGAGGCTCTACAAGAATCTTCTACCTCGGTACAAGCTGTACATCAGGGAAGCCGAAGTCTATTCGGTGGATGACCTGCTCAAGCTGGCCAGGCAGTATGAGTGGATAAAGTCGGAGGAGAAAAGTGCTCAACAGAGGCAGTGGGCTGAAAAACAGGAGGAGGTTTGTAAACCCATGAAATCTCGCCCCAAGCCCAAGCCTACAACAACCCAACGGCATGCAGAGTCGACTCCAGTGGGACCTGTGTGCTGGCAGTGCAAGAAGGCGGGTCACTGGAGGTCAGAGTGCACTGAGGTTTCTCTCTGCATGACCTGTGGGAAGCCTCGTCCCAGTTGCACCTGTGAGAGAGACCAGAAAAGGACGACAGACAAAGCCACTGTGGTGAGAAACAGGAACCAGCTTCAACTGAAACCAGAGTTGCAGTTCGACAACAGGCTGTATACCACAGTCGAGGTAGCTGGCCACCAATATCGAGCTCTACTCGATACAGGAGCTGAATCCAATTATTCAAGCTTAGCAACGTTCATGAGCATAGAGACGGCTGGGTGTGCAAGGAGAACACCTACAGAGAGGGGTGCAGTCTTGGCCAATGGAACAGCGGCGCGGCTGTATGGGAAGGTGGAAATCAACCTGAGAGTCAGCCAAGAGGTGCTACCCACAGTGATTACAATCATGGAGGGATTATTATGCAAATTCTTATTCGGTATGCAGTTTCTGTGGGAACACAGGGTTAAAATTGACACTTGCACCCATATAGTGGAGTGGGAGCCTCAACCCAGGGAGAAGAGTGCTCCAACTACCCAGAAGACTGTGAAGGTCCGAGGGAGAGAGATGAAGTCCGGTGCAGCCGTGATAGACATGCAAGGAAAGTGTCCACAACCCCAGGAGACACACATCTTCATGCTGGTACATGTCCAAGATGTCTGGCTCAATGCACTGGTCGATACCGGGGCTGAGTTGTCCTATGTCTCTGGAGAGGCAGCATGACAACTGAAGAAGTCTGGCAATTGCCAGATTAAACCAATCAGTCATCAACCTGTTTTGGTGACTGGAGAGAAGCTTCCTGTGGTGGAGGAGCTGAAGCTGACTGCCGAGGTATGCAGTAGATGAGTCTACTGGAGAGTGGCAGTGATCAAAAGGTTAGAATCCAAAATGATTTTGGGATTAAGTCATTTGAAAGTAATTCAAGCAAGACTCAAACTAAGGCAGAGGAGGATGGTATTGCCTTCGGCTTTAGTGGAACAGGTGGCAGCAGTCACTTCAGAAAAGGAGGAGTTCGAAAAATTCCTGGAGGCGGAGCTGAAAAAATTCAGAGATGTGCCAGGTGCGATCCACCTCCTGGTGCATAAGATCAGGCTAAAGGAAGGAGCTGAACCGTTCCGACAACATCCGTATCCTTGCAATCCACTTATGCAAGCGGTGATAAACGAGGAAGTGGACAGTATGCTCAATCAGCGGGTTATTGAGCAGAGCAGTAGCCCTTGGAGCTCACCAATTGTCTTAGTGAAGAAGGATGGGAAGATGCGATTTTGCATCGATTTCTGTCAAATTAATGCACTCACAGAACGAGATGCGTATCCTTTGCTGAATATGACAGGCATTTTAGATTGATTGAGGAATGCTAAAAACATTTCTTCAATCGACTTGAAGAGCGGGTACTGGCAAGTACCATTGGAGGAGCAGAGTAAGCAGCTTACAGCATTTACAGTTCCGGGAAGGGGGCTATTCCAATTCGGGATGATGCCATTTGGACTACACTCAGCTGGTGCTACATTTCAACATCTTCTAGACCGGGTAATCAGGCCGGAGTTGGAGCCCTGTGCCTTTGCTTACCTGGACGACGTCATATCCTGGGAGAAACGTTGGAAGCTCTTATGCTAAATTGAGCTAGAGTGTTCAGAAGGTTACAAGAGGCTGGCTTGGTAATTAACCAGGAGAAGTGCCAGTTCCTGAAGCGAGAGCTACACTACTTGGGTCACATAGTGACGGAGCAGGGACTCAGGACCGATCCTGAAACAGTAAGAGCTTTGAACAAATTTCCAACTCCACAGCGGCTGAGGATGTTCCGGAGTTTTCTAGGATTGGCGTCCTGGTAAAGGAGGTTTGTTTCAAATTTTTCGGACCTTGCAACCCCATTGCACTGGTTGTTGAAAGTAGGAGTGGAGTGGCACTGGAGACCAGGAGAGGAGAGGGCCTTCCAGGAGATAAAGGGGGCCCTCACTAAATCACCAGTGCTCACGTATCCTCACTTTGAACTTCAATTCACACTCTAGACAGATGCCTCAGAATATGGATTAGGATCTGTACTTACCCAGGAGGTCGATGGGGAGGAGAAGGTCATCGCCTACGCAAGCAGAGGGCTCAAGGGGGCTGAACTGAGGTATTCCACCACCGAAAAGGAATGCCTGGCTGTGATTTTTTCATTGAGAAAATTCAAGCCATATATAGAGGGATACCAGACTACAGTGATCACAGATCACCAGGCTCTAAAGTGGTTCAGAGCCATCCCGAACCCAACAGTTAGGCTCGCAATATGGGCCTTGGAAATGCAGCAGTACAACTTGGTTATCAAATACCGATGAGGGAAGCTGAATGTGGTTCCTGATGCGCTCTCTCGAGCATTACCAGGAGGTGACATACCGGCCAACACTCATGAAGGCCAAAAGGAGGCTACAGGAGAGGTGGCCGACATCATCATGAAGGACGATAGATGGATAAGGAGGATGAAGAGCAATCTACTCCATCATCCAGAGAAGTATCCCGATTATATGGTGAGGGGTGAGGCCTTATATCAACATATATGGGCCCGACAGCAGCCTCCTGATGCACCTGAGAGTGACGGCTGGAAGCTGTGTATCCCAAGCAGTGCATGGGCTGAAATACTTCAGCAAAGCCATGATGCACCAACAGCTGGCCATCAAGGGGTGTTCTGGACCTATCACTGGATAGCCTGTCGCTATTACTGGCCAGGCTTGTATGCAGACGTCGTGAAGTATGTGAGGCGCTGCAAGACCTGCATGAAGCACAAAGTGGAGCAGCGGCCTGCATATGGACAGATGAATAGCCAGAGGAAGATGGTGCGACCCTGGGAGACCATTAGCACCGACATTGTGAGCCCATTACCTCGCTCAAAGAGAGGAAATAAATACCTGGTGGTATTTCAAGACCAGTTAACAACGTGGATGGAGGCTCGGCTGTTAGCTCAGGCAGACAGTAATGCCATTGCACGAACTTTGAGGGTGCTGGTGGTCACCAAGTTTGGGGTGCCAAGGCTGTTGATCTGTGATAATGGAACACAGTATACCAGTAGACTTTTTAAGTCATACTGTAAGGATAATGGCATCACATTATTCTATACTCCAACGTATACACCGAGCTGTAACCCTACAGAGAGGGTTAATAGAGTCTTGAATACTATGATACTGCTCTATGTGAGCGAACACCATGCTGATTGGGATCGTTATGTGGAGGAGTTTTGTTTTGCCATGAATACAGCAGTACATGTTGGTCCTTAGTATACTCCTGCTTTCCTCAACTTCGGAAGAGAATTGAGAGCACCACGAGATGCTAGCTGCGAGGTGGAAGGTGATTCCAGACAGGAGGATGGAGGCAGTCGAGAACTCAGCTGAGAAGGCTGCAAGTACTGAAGCGTGCACAGAAACTCATTCTAGATAATCTAAACAAGGCCTATAATAATACCAGGAGGTATTCTAATCTTAGGCAAAGACCGCTGGAACTAAGGATGGGCCAGTTGGTGTATAATCATCTCTCATCCAGAATGAACCAGTTTGTGGCTAAGTTAGCTCCAAAATTTTCTGGGCCCTATGAGGTAGAGAAAATGCTGAGCGCTTCAGTAGTGCTGTTAAAGGGAGCTGCCAGTAAGAGGCTGACTGTTCACGTGAAAGATATCAAGATCTTGCCACCCCTTCCTGAGGATGGAGAGGTCGAGGATGGAGGAGACAGCAACAATGTAGGAGTCGGCTGCAATGGCCGAGATGGCAACAATGGTGAAGCCGGTGCAGAGGAGGACGGTGACAATATGAGGAGTCATGTAAGCCGGGTGACATTACCCACTCAGCTGATGGAGTACTGAGGAAGGGGAATCCAGCATCAGCAATAAGGTGAGAGGCTAGTAGGGGAAAATAGCATCAAGTTTGGAGAGAATACATTTTGAGATATAGTCCACGTTTAATTAGGGGGTTCAAGATAGTTACTAGCATTGGCACTAGTTGAAACTAGTCATGATATTGGAGCATAATAATAAGAAGCAGGAAGGTTGGGAACAGAATGCTGTGGTCTGGGGCTCGTCCGGCATTTATATACTCTTCCAAAGTAGGGGATGGAGTTGCACCGCCGCCAGAGGCGGTAAGAGTCCTCTTGATGCGCGGAAGATGGTGCACCATTGGTTGTTATCTCCGCGGTCAGCTAGCTTGCTGATAGCCGAGCGTCTTTCAATAATATTAATATTTATTTAGCAACATTTTCCTGTCACAATTTTACTTTGTGACACCCCACTCCTACTTGCGGGGGAGTGGGGATTGGAGCCCTCCATGACACCACCTTAAAAGGCGTGAGCCATCTAGGCATCACCTTAAGAGGTGTACACCTCTCATACTCATACATTTAAGCAGGCTGTTGCAGCTCTTGAGTACGATTTTTCATTTTTAAAGTTGAAAAACGGATTTGAATGAGTATTAGGGCTATCAGTATTAGATCACAACCTTTTCTCTTAAATATTGTGATGTATTTGTCGTAAAATGCGTAGAATTGAATGAAAATACGACCAAGAAATGATGATGTATTGTGTTGCATTAGGATGCAAGAATGGGCATGTTAAAGGAAATGAAATATCATTTCACATGTAAGTCAAACATTTTCAGTCTATCAATTAATTTGAAGAAACCTTTTCGTTTTACATTCATTTCCAATACTTTCTTCTATATTGATCAGTTTATTTGACCAAAAATAAAACAACAAATTTGGTTATATTCCTAGTATACGGTGATAGTTTCTATGCTAATTGAAAATTTAGGCCTACTTTATAGCATCAAAAATAAAGAAACATAGTTGAAGAGCAAATTAATCCTTATTCATCCATTATATGAGATGACATAATTTATTTTAGGTACCTACTTTTATTTTGAAAAATATGATGAATTGTGATTGATTTTTGAAACCTTTCCATTTCAAATAAATAATCGTTCAATTTACCATATTATAATACAATTACGGTAATATAAATGTTTCTTCATAGATTTCTTTGCATCATTTCTGAAACTCCCACTCTTACATGATTTGAAATTACACCAATGCACACCTACATAATTCTACATTCATAGCCTGCTGTAAGTAGGCCTATATTATTAAATTTATTTCATAAACAATAAATCATAAATACTCCCTTTAACAATAACAATAAATCATATAATCCAAAAAACAATAGTTTATCCTATCAAAAATAAACATAAGACTGTGTTTAATAGTTTCAATTAAACACAGCCCTCCTTTGGACTGTGTACAAACAAAATTCGGGATTGGAATAATAAGGACTATGAGCCTGTTTTTCATTCCCAATCATTTCATGACAGTTTATATTTGTCCTTGTTAAATAAATAAAAATTAATAAATGATACGCTTCTCTGAAATCTGGCCCAAAGTTATTCCCTTGCTTGTGAAAAGTTGACATTACTAAAACTACTGCAGTCACAAATGAAAAAATCTTTCCTTTATTCATATTCAACCTATTTCATTATTTTTGCTCTCAAAAAGTTTGCTCTCAATGAACTGCTTAATAAAGGAGAAATTTCGCTTCCATGGAATAAGAAATACAATATAGAAATAAAATAGAAATTGTAACTGTGCAATGCATTTTCCCATAAGAGCCAATGTGCTACAAAATGACAAATCCCACAGCAATGCGGGTTGCCTATCTTCACCAGCTGCCTCACTTTCTTTGTGTTGCTAGTCCATTCCAGTTAGTATAGAGTTCACTGGCTGCAACTCTTGTTGTCCTGAGAATCGGATACTACAGCTGATATTGTTGGGACTGCTGTTGTCTTAGTCCATAAGAGCAATCGTGACATAGTCCGCTGGTGCCCCATCGGTACCCTCCTTATCTCCGCAGTCAGCTAGCTTGCTGATAGCTGAGCGTCTTTTAATAATATTGATATTTATTTAGCAACATTTTCACATCACAATTTTACTTTGTGACACCCTACTCCTATTTGGGGGGGGGGGGGGGGATTGGAGCCCTCCATGACACCACCTTAGAAGGCATGAGCCATCTAGGCATCACCTTAACCTCAAGGTCATCTAGGTCAACCACACCCACCTCAAGGTCATCTAGGTCAACCACACCCACCTCAAGGTCATCTAGGTCAACCACACCCACCTCAAGGTCATCAAGGTCAACCACACCCACCTAAAGGTCATCCAGGTCAACCACACCCACCTCAAGGTCATCTAGGTCAACCAGACCTACCTCAAGGTCATCCAGGTCAACCACTCTAACCTCAAAAAAAAAAAAAAAAAAAAAATTAAAAAAAAAAATAAAAAAAAAATAAAAAAAAAAAAAAAAAAAAAAAAAAAAAAAAAAAAAAATAAAAAAAAAATAAAAAAAAAAAATAAAAAAAAAAAATATAATTAAAAAAAAAAAAAAAAATAAAAAAAAAAAAAAAAATTAAAAACACATAAAATCGGGAAAAAAGGGAAAAAAAGGGAAAAAAAAATTCCCTCCAGATCCTGAACTGGGGTATAAAAGGAGTTGTTCTACAAGGAGTGGGACATTGTGTCTTTGACAGTCAGTACGTGTGTGTACCACCAGTACATGTGTGTGTGATTTCGGCGTATTGGTTTTGGATTACTTCCATCTTCATCAACATCAAGAGTAAGTACCAGTGCATTTTATAGTTATATATATTTATATTATATTCATGATTCAACAATTAAGTCCAAAAGAGTAGAATTTTGAAGTAGTTTGAGACTGACAATTAAATTCAAAAATGACTAGTGTAATTATGAATTAGGTTCCAATACATACAAGTTATGAGTTTAATTATGAATTAGGTTCTTCAAGTTGGTGGTTGTAATCCATCCTAACCTAAAAAACATATAATTGCAAAGTAGATCCTAGACCCCATTCACATTCCCCCCATACAGCTCCGGATCATTATCCTTAGAACATAAACACCATAGAGTAAATGACATAGTCAAAAATGACTAGTGTAATTATGAATTAGGTTCCAATACATAGAGTACATGACATAGTCAAAAATGACTAGTGTAATTATGAATTAGGTTCCAATACATACAAGTTATGAGTTTAATTGTGAATTAGGTTCTTTGAGTTGGTGGTTATAATCCATCCTAACCTAAAAACCGTATAATCGCAAAGTAGATCCTAGACCTCCATTCACATGGTTGTAATTCATCCTAACCTAAAAACCGTATAATCGCAAAGTAGATCCTAGACCCCATTCACATTCCCCCATCCCCACCTCACCCCACCCCACCATACAGCTCCGGATCATTATCCTTAGAACATAAACACCATAGAGTAAATGACATAGTCAAAAATGACAAGTTTAATTATGAATTAGGTTCCATACATAGAGTACATGAAATAGTCAAAAATGACTAGTGTAATTATGAATTAGGTTCCAATACATACAAGTTATGAGTTTAATTGTGAATTAGGTTCTTTGAGTTGGTGGTTATAATCCATCCTAACCTAAAAACCGTATAATCGCAAAGTAGATCCTAGACCTCCATTCACATGGTTGTAATTCATCCTAACCTAAAAACCGTATAATCGCAAAGTAGATCCTAGACCCCATTCACATTCCCCCATCCCCACCTCACCCCACCCCACCATACAGCTCCGGACCATCATCCCTAGAACATAAACACCTACAAACCTCCATCCCCGACCCACCCACACACCCGACCCACGATCCTAGATACCAATTCACCACCTTCATCCCCCACTTCCATTGATTTATATATATAGAGTTGAATACTGCATACCATACTAATACAATGTTGTTTTGCATTGTTCCAGATCTCATCACTCTGCATTCAACATGCATGCTTCCAACATTCAAGTCGTGCTCTGCCTCATGATGGCTCTTGGAGCCTATTCACTGGATCCAAAGTATAGGAGTGAAGACTTTCTAGCATCCAGGGGAGCATGGACTGGATACATACAACATTTTCCACATCAGGCAATGTCTGATGTCATCCAACAAGTTCAACCATGACCTTGCAACAATGTACAATGATGTCAGCAACTGGTACTTAAAAATCGCAGGAGAGCATGAAGTGGGGAAGGAACTGTGTCACAAAATCCACTGCGCATATGATCTGCGTAACTGTCTCCACCCATCATTCGCATCGCTGGATTTCCTTGAAGCAGTTATTACAAAGTCAGTCGAGGTGTGCTCATCCTACTGTCAACATGGGCTGTCAACAACATCTACATCCAGTACTTCAATCAGTAATGGTGCCAGCAGACCCTGAATCACCATGTCCTTGCGGTGATTGCATTTTTGTCATGAGTGCAAGGTGGAGTGTTTGAGCCACTCACTATCGCCACCAGTCGTCCCATTATCGCCACCAGTCGTCCCACTATCGCCACCAGTCGTCCCACCATCGCCACCAGTCGTCCCACTATCGCCACTAGTCGACCCACTATCGTTACCAGTCGCCCCACTATTGCTACCAGTCAACCCACCACCGCCACCAATCATCCCACCAGCTGAGGCCAAGACGGTTTCAATTTGACAGTAGCCCTCATCACACCAATCAGTTAATATCGAATGTATTACCATTTGTAATATGATAATAAAGAAATAAACCCTCATTGGCTGATCCACTGTCTAAAACTAACTCTCATGTATGAAATAAACCTCATTTTATGTGTTAACCATTGATTGAGAGTTTCATTAATTCAATGTTCAACACCTCATCCATAGATAATAATAATAATAGTAGGTCAGAATCTTGCACATCAACATAGATGTTTCCTCTGGTCAATACTGAAATAGCATATAGTTGAAGCTAGTTAATAGATATCCATTATGGTGTAGTGGTTAGCGGCGCCACTTTCCATGCTGTAGGTCCAGGTTCAAACCTTCAGGGGTAGAGATTGATGTAGGGTCCCAATTGATAAGGTAAGTATACAGGGTTGTATACCATTACACCATAATGGATATCTTTGATATTTTGCATCTTGGTCAACCTATTGCAACATGTCAATAGATATTTTCATTGAAAGCATAACACCTAATTTCTTATCTATATGAGGAAGTAGGATAATCATTAATAACAAATGGCTCATTACACATAGTATTTATTGGCAAACATATAATTAATCTTCAGTATTGAACAGAATATACAGCTGAAGAAGTCTTTCTCCTCGGCTATAATCATTGTTGGTGACATAATGCTCAACTGATGGCTTATTCCTTTCACGAACAATGCATGGTCCATCAACTTCATCATATCCCCCAGTAGATGGCAGTGGCATAGGTATGCGTACAGCCTTGTAGATGCTAATCTCAAAAGCTGAATCACCAGATGTTCCATCCTCCAGCCTGAATCGTTTCACATGTCCTGTGCTCTCAATTTTTGTAAATCCTGCAAATTTGATCTCCTTTTGACCCAGTCCCAGTAGACATTGGATTGTTGTCCGCATATAAAATCACACTTGTAGTATTGGTCCTGATTGAGAACACTCAACACAATCTTCACATCCTTATCCCTCCAGTTGGGTACCTTCGCAAGATTAACAATAGCAGCCATTCTACCCTTATCCAACTTGAAGAAAGATTTTAGCAGTATGCAAGTATCATCAAACATGACAGTGAATTTCATTGCAAGTCCTGGTGGGCAATGACGCATTGCCCTCTTATTGATATTATCCTTGATACTCTTCATAGTTTGCATGAAAACTTTCAGCAGAAACATTTCACATCAGTGGAGGTCACATGAGTATTTCTCAATGGGTTGTGAAGATCATCACATACAAAGAAAACGTTTCTATCCTTGACTGTATCAACAACAGCCTGCTGCTTCTGCCTGAGTCGTATGCATGCACAACTATGAGATTCACGATCTGTACAAAACTCTAAATGTCCACTTTCCTTGAAAAAGTCACTCAATGTCATTATACCGTGATAATACAGTTCAGCTTCAAGCTCACTCACTGCATTAAACAGATAAAGTTCACGTTCACTGTCTGACAACATTGTAAGACTGAGTGCATTTTGTTGTCAGCATCATCTTTTATACTCTGCTTGCTGAGTGGTGGGGGTAATCCATTTCCTGTTTCAATAGGTCTGTATGACGTAATACGATAGCTCTATGTGAACACATAGTGTGCACTTTACTCAAAGAGGAGTGAGGAGGAGGATGAATGATAGATCATAGAGTTGATTACAATATTTCTTTTTTATTGATAATGCAAATGAGTATTAACAGCATTGAAAAAATTGCGACAAAAAGTTCTATCTTCTAACAAAGTTTTATTAATCCATCCATGTAGAGCAATAACAATTTTCAATGAGCAAAATAGTTGTGTATTTGACAATCCATCAATGTTGCTGACGTTGTTGGTTGACCAATCTCCAAACGTTGGAGATGATAGCTTGTTCCGCACCATGTCGATAACGTTGAGTAGATGATGTTCTGCGCAGTATATACCATCAATCTTCTTGATCAGCAACTCCAAATCAGGCATAGCAGGAAAGGAATATGGCAATGATAGGTCCAGGTACTCCACATTGTTCAGTTGTAGAATTGTATCCAGTAGAGTAATCTGCTTATATCCATGGACAAAGATTTTAATTGGACGCTGCTGGTTCTGATCCAACCACCTTCCAACTGTTTCACACACAATTTCCATCAAAGCTGAATAAAGAAGATGTTCTGTCCCACAGTCTGACCACCTGAGTCCATGTTTAGCTTGATGTATACAGTTTGTTGGCGATGATTTGCCTGCTAGTCTTGAGCAGACTCAGAGTAGGGAGGCTTGAAAAAAGGAGTGATGAGTAGCCACATGATGCTCATCATCCTGCTCCAGGATAGCCATCTCCTTCACAATAAACTTGTTGTCCAAACCTTCAAAACGTGAAAGTTCATCAGGTATAGTGGTAGTGGTCCAAAATGTTTTTCTGCTCTACTCGATGGCCAGTCACCCACTTCTGCTGTAATATAGGAGTCGTCATCATTGAGTCCAGTTGTACTTGTAGAGGCATCTTTCATCAGTGGTCGCCCACCAGTAACACAACCCACCACATCCTCCTCTTCCTCATGCGAAGCAGCTCCCCCTCCTCCATAAAGAGTCCTTTGTATCCTGTCATGACTGGCTAATTCATTGTCTCGAGCTCACTGAGCAATTTATCACTGTGCACTGACTATATCTTTTTATGCCGACCGTACAAGGCCTGACATTGGTCGATACTCTTTAGTCCATCTCATGAATCATCATACAGTAGGCAGTTGTATTACCTGCAATGTTTTCAGATGCTTCAACTCAATCATCCTCACATCGATACTTCCAGTTTTGAGTGACTCATTTTGGCGGAGGCAATCAAAGCAAAAGCATTATTTTTTCCATCACCAATGGCATTCTTTTCAACAGAGGGTTGCTTGCACGAGCATTACCATGGTTGTAGACTCCATTGAAAGCTGCATACATGTTGTAGATGCGATTATCACACATCAATGCTCTCATATGGGTAGTATCTGCTGTTTAAAACACTCAACATCCTTCATATTACACTTGTCAAAGCGAGAACTGTGGCTGCTGCCACACCTCGTCTTGCGTCTGTAGCCCAACCACAATGTATCGTGGCTTTTCATGTGTGATGTCGACTTGACAGTCCATGTATGCTTTCTTGTCTGTGGTAACGTTGGATAGTGTACAACTCCCATGTCGAAATGGTATACTGATGGTGTGTCGTTCTGTACAATCTGTGCAGCAGCAGTTTCACATCATCTGCCACTTTCCACATAAGGCATTCTCCACAAAAGCTTTGTGATTGCTACATTGGTAGCAGCAAACATTCACACAGCGTGAAAGTTGGGCTGACCCTCAACACCAG
>NC_052510.1:591593-661658 GCF_014356525.2 Nilaparvata lugens
TGTTTCCTAGTACAAACATCACTTGTTCTCTATGGAGCCTCATCACAGATAGACAATCTAGATAGTCTTGGAAGCCTATGTAACGTCAGCATCTGGATGCATTTTTGAGAGTTCTCGCCCCAAGTATTGGTCTCCTCACTCCTTTAGCTTCTTTATCAATCCACTTGTCAGCTGATTGGATCACTATTGTACACCTACAGGCATATAGCTTCGATCGCAGGCCTAATACTCAAGTGGCGCTCGGCCAGCATATTCATCTTTAACTTGCCAAGCACCATTTGTTCCATCTGAGTAGCATGGGTGCTCTGCAGGGTACTCTGAGGTGTCAAAGACATCTTTCAGTTGTTGGTTGTTGATGATGTCATTGTACATGTCCTCTGTCTTGACAAGTAGAACAAGCTATCAGTATCGTGATATAGGAGTTGAAGACGGTCCTTGTAGATGGGCTTCATGATGTTATAATGGAATTCGTACATGAGGGTTTGCTATGTCAAGCACTGATAACCCTATATAGATTGGCTTGTTGCTCCACTTTCTCTTTATGCATCGTAACAGCACAAATATTCTCTACAAATATGATACGATCCTTGTACACTGGTCGAGCAATCAGTTTCTCAATCGCTTCTCATCATTCACTAGCTCCATGCTCATCTTTTTCGCACATTTTCCATTGTCTTACCAAAACTGCGTTGTTCATATTTGAAAAAGTTTCTCAAACTTATTCTTTGACTGTGTCGAAGTCTGGTGTTAAGCATGATGTAGGGTGCTAGGAAGTCCTCCTGCTCAAACCTTACACCTCGATGAACTTAGTGATTTTTAATCCATGCTGTACTGCTTGCTTGAGGGTGCGGTAATGACATACATATCATTCGGGTTGCTTAGAGCTGTCATGAGTCGTACATGATTGGATTTAAGAGTTTTTTTGTTCTCTGCCAGAATGGGAAGTCGTTGCTCATCATGCAATTCAGAAGGGTACTCAATGTCCACCTCCAAGATGTAGCCAATCTTTTGAACATCTCCAACACCCTCAATACTCTGCTCACCCCCCTCCAACTCATCTTTCTCCATCCACTGGAATTTCCGGCATGGAAGTGGTTGGCACATTGCCCAGCCATACAGGTTGTTCGCATCTGTGTACAGGAGATATGATGTAGGCTTCTCGGGGTCAATAGGCGCTCCTGTGTAGGCATTGTTGGCTACAGCATGACGTGGTATACAATTTGTTATTCCTCCTCTGATACCTCGCTCGATAAACATGTACATGTCATAGTCAGTAAGGAGCTCAAGCTCGACTTTAGTATATTTCAGCATGACATCAAAGGAAAAGCCTGGAGATGTAAAGTAGTGAGCACAATCCAAATCATAAGTCTTCATGCATACATGCGGATGCACTCAAATCGGCGTATGCTACAACAGGTACTCTATACTTTTGCACATGTTTCTCAAACTTCAAGGTTGGAGGTTTACCATCTTTTCCACCTGTGGCATGATGATTCTTGCTGTATTATTGCTAGCACAATACTCCTCATGCTCAGCCATCCTGCGTTCTCCATCTCTGTCGAGGGTGTAATGGGTGAAACATCGTCTGCAGATGATAATTTTACTTTTATGTTTTGTGAGTTGGGATCCACAAGTTTTTCAAAATTTTAATGTAGCAGTAGTGGCTATTGATTTATGTTCATTGTCATCCTCAAGGGTGCTGTTTTCATCATCATCCCTACTCTCAAAGTGATCTGCCTCATTGCATTTCCAACTCTTCTGGAAATTAACTTCTCTCATCCACACCATAAATATTAACTGATACCTCTGGATTATCTTTCTCAAATATATCGATTTGGTTGATGGTAGTGGGAAATCCAATGCCTGAAAAGTTGTATCTCTCTTCCAATTGATGGTATCGCTCATTGCTCATTCAGGATGGTTGCCTTGTACATGTTTGGCGAGGATAGCCCATTTGAAACATTGCTGGTCCTTGTTTATAGGATTGATGATTGCCTTTCGTGCTGATAGAAGAGGTGGAAGACTGATGTAGGATGATCCACGCAGTGGAATATATTTGCTAATCCTGATGAGCAATCCATCAATGATAAGCAAACTCCATCCACTGGAATTTCCTTCGAATTTCGACTCCTCATCCAGTAGTGTCATGCACGCTTGGTTGATGATGTCTGGAAGATTGATGATACTGAAGATGGCATAGTTTGGAGTTTTGAAGGCAACATTCTGGAACTCTTCTTGATCGAAGAAGGTCTTATCAAGGGTGCTGCGGAAATATGTTGCCTCCAATACTAGATTGAACTTCATTGCCCCATGTGTCTGCAGTTGTTGACTGATGATGTGAACAATTTTATCCTTCAGACTGCTCAGAAAGGTGTGGAAATCTTTGGCAGGCTCATCCTTGTATGCATTATTGTAGTATAGAGTCGTGAGTCGGGATTTGAATGCCTCCTCCAGGACAACAAACTCGTCCACAGAGTTTGCTGTTTGCTGACATCAAGCAGCTTTGCTCATCTGGAACAATGCAAAACACCATTGTATTAGTATGGTATGCAGTATTCAACTCTATATATATAAATCAACGGATGTGGGGGATGAAGGTGGTGAATTGGTATCTAGGATCGTGGGTCGGGTGTGTGGGTGGGTCGGGGATGGAGGTTCGTAGGTGTTTATGTTCTAGGGATGATGGTCCGGAGCTGTATGGTGGGGTGGGGTGATGGTGGATGGGGGGAATGTGAATGGGGGTCTAGGATCTACTTTGCGATTATACGGTTTTTAGGTTAGGATGAATTACAACCATGTGAATGGAGGTCTAGTATCTACTTTATGATTATACGTTTTTAGGTTAGGATGGATTATAACCACCAACTCAAAGAACCTAATTCACAATTAAACTCATAACTTGTATGTATTGGAACCTAATTCATAATTACACTAGTCATTTTTGACTATTTCATGTACTCTATGTATTGGAACCTAATTCATAATTGAACTTGTCATTTTTGACTATGTCATTTACTCTATGGTGTTTATGTTCTAAGGATAATGATCCGGAGCTGTATGGGGGAATGTGAATGGGGGTCTAGGATCTACTTTGCAATTATATGTTTTTTAGGTTAGGATGGATTACAACCACCAACTTGAAGAACCTAATTCATAATTAAACTCATAACTTGTATGTATTGGAACCTAATTCATAATTACACTAGTCATTTTTGAATTTAATTGTCAGTCTCAAACTACTTCAAAATTCTACTCTTTTGGACTTAATTGTTGAATCATGAATATAATATGATATATATAACTATAAAATGCACTGTACTTACTCTTGATGTTGATGAAGATGGAAGTAATCCAAAACCAATACGCCGAAATCACACACACACGTACTGGTGGTACACACACGTACTGACTGTCAAAGACACAATGTCCCACTCCTTGTAGAACAACTCCTTTTATACCCCAGTTCAGGATCTGGAGGGAATTTTTTTTTTCCCTTTTTTTCCCTTTTTTCCCGATTTTATGTGTTTTTAATTTTTTTTTTTTTTTTTTCAATTTTTTTTTTTTTTTTCATTTTTTTTATTTTTATTTTTTTTATTTTTTTTATTTTTTTTTTAATTTTATTTTTTTTATTTTTTATTTTTTTTATTTTTTTTATTTTTTTTTTTATTTTTTTTTGTTTTTTTTTATTTTATTTTTTTTATTTTTTCTATTTTTTTTTTTTTTTTTTTTTTTTTTTTTTTTTTTTTTTTTTTTTTTTTTTTTTTTTTTTTTTTAATTTTTTTTTTTTTTTTTTTTTTTTTTTTTTTGAGGTTAGAGTGGTTGACCTGGATGACCTTGAGGTAGGTCTGGTTGACCTAGATGACCTTGAGGTGGGTGTGGTTGACCTGGATGACCTTTAGGTGGGTGTGGTTGACCTTGATGACCTTGAGGTGGGTGTGGTTGACCTAGATGACCTTGAGGTGGGTGTGGTTGACCTAGATGACCTTGAGGTGGGTGTGGTTGACCTAGATGACCTTGAGGTTAGGGTGGTTGACCTAGATGACCTTGAGGTTAGGGTGGTTGACCTAGATGACCTTGAGGCGCCTGGATGACCTTTAGATACAGGCGGGTCCTGGGACACTTGTGTCCCAGGACCCGCCTTATTATACTACTTCCATTATAGACGCCGCTAGTGGAACTGTGATTTGTTCTATAGTTACATTAGTTGTCAGCTTCCCACTTAATGGGGTAGATCGTCCATCGGCTAATATTGCTTGGTGACGTGCTGGCTCCTTCCATATCATCCCTATTTTCTGGAGGACTTCATAGACCTCGTTACTCATATAATTAGCTTCAGTGCCAGTATCTAGCAATGCCCGACACTTTTTACCAGTGATTGTCACGGTAATAAATAGTCTGTTGTCCCTTGATGACTCTTCAATCACAGGAATCCTCTGTACATTCGCATCACTGCTGTCTTTTTCGAAGTTTTATTCTCCTTTTGCATATCACAGACACATTTCAGTGCTCCTTTTCTGCACCTTTTACATGGCGGGATTTCAAGACAGTGTGATCTCCAATGCCCTGGTTTCTTGTATTGCCAACACATGGGTTCAGACTAGCTAATAGAGGGTCTGTTACTTCTAGGGGTTATCACTGTCCCAACCTTGGTTCCTGTAATCTTTTTCATGTCCTCAGTGTTATAAACTCTCGAATTTAGTCTATTCTGTTTCTCCTCTGCTTTGATCTGTTCATACTCCCTCGCAAATTTTTCCAATTAATTTATTGATACTATGAACATCCGATTGCCGAATATACAATTTGTACCATGGGAGGAGATTCTTATACACTCTCTGTAATTTATTTTTGTCTGTGAAACCTCCTCGATGCCTCATGTGTGTCAGTACATCTTCGAGAAATTCATCAAACGACTCACCTTCCCTTTGCTTCCTTGCCCGAATTAGATTTTCCAGGTCTTTGTCATAGGTAAGTGTATAGAAGCGTGATCTGAAATCTCTCACAAAATTGTCCCATGATCTCCACTGGTCACAATGATTACGCATCCATAGGGTAGCTTTACCAACTAGTAATTCAGGAAGTGCAACTAGTAGTTGGTTGCCAGTGAGCCCATAGGCTTATTGTAGATCATCTAGCCTTTCTAAGAAGCTGGGAGCATCTGATTGGCCGTCGAATGACAGTCTCCAGCTTCTTACTTTGTCACATACCGCCCCTGCCTCCATGAGGGGGTTTGTGTGAATGTTGGTTCCAACATCAGCATGAGTACCTGTTGCTGAGTGTCCAGATTCTTCACTGCTTCTGCTCACTATCCCAGGTCTTGGGCTGGGATAACGTACAGCCATCTTCTTATGTTGTTCTACTAACAACCTTCTCAGCTCAGCAAGTGTTCCAGATGACACTATGCCCCAATCTTGTAGAAGATTTGATGCTTCTTCCTTTTTCAATTTATAGATCAAGGAAACTCTGGGGTCAGTTATCACCTCGGGGTTTATGTCCTTGACCGACTGATCCTCTGTCAGCTCCTGATGTTGAGCATCTAAATCAGACACGCCCTGTTCGCTCATGATTCTTACTTTGTTGCCTCGTGCCCCACGTTGGGTGCAAATCTATCACGTACACCTTGAGTACTTCCAGAGATAGGTGATTGATACCCAGGTGTTGCTCCTGGACAACTTAGCTCAGTCGTAATGTGGGCGGGGAAAGGAGGCAAGTCGAAGTTCCTCTTCTTCCTTCTTGTACCTTAGCTGGTGTGGACAGCACCTTCTGGTGCTTCTGACGGCGTGAAGGTCACTCTCTACCCTGATGACACCACTTCGAAGTAATTTTGTATTGGCCTTACGGCCTCGGTTCCGCTCCAGTATAGTACAAAGAGGAAGGATGGATGGTAAGGGTTAGCAGCCAACGGGCCGCTGTGCCCTGAGAGGATGGATGGATAGGGACGGCAGCCAATGGGCCGCTGTGCCCTGGGAGGATGGAAGGACAGGGACGGCAGCCAATGGGCTGCTGTGCCCTGGGAGGATGGAAGGATAGGGACGGCAGCCAATGTGCCGCTGTGCCCTGGGAGGATGGGTGGAAAGGGATGGCAGCCAACAGGCCGCTGTGCCCTGGGAGGATGAGAGGATAGGGACGGCAGCCAATGGGCTGCTGTGCCCTGGGAGGATGGATGGATAGGGACGGCAGCCAACAGGCCACTGTGCCCTGGGAGGATGGATGGATAGTGATGGCAGAAAATGGGCCGCTGTGCCCTGGAGGATAGATGGAAAGGGACGGCAGCCAATGGGCCGCTGTGCCCTGGGAGGATGAGAGGAGAGGGACGTACAGCAGCCAATGGGCCGCTGTATCAGAAGAGGAGGACAGGGATGTACAGCAGCCAACGGGCGACTGTACAAGGAGCAGGAAGGTTGGGAGCGGCATGCTTTGCTCTGGGGCTCGTCCGGCGTTTATATACTCTCCCAAAGTAGAGGGGATGGAGTTGCGCCGCTGCCAAAGGCGGTAAGAGTCCTCTTGATGCGTGGAAGATGGTGTGCCATTGGTACCCTCCTTATCTCCGTGGTCAGCTAGCTTGCTGATTGCCGAGCGTCTTTTAATAATATTAATATTTATTTAGCAACATTTTCCCGTCACAATTTTACTTTGTGACAATATTATGATTTGAAGTGCAAATGTACTCATGGTGGTGTAATTAAAAATAAGTCCAAGTGACCAAAAAAAAGTGAGTTTAAGGAAAAAGCTATGCGAAGAGCCTTCAAACGAATCATTATAGACCTATGCTATTTATTACCTGAACTCCCGTTTTTTTCTTTTTTTGGATGTAGGGGGATCTGTACCCGAAACCTCTAAAGATAGATTAGAAAACAACTTCAGAAGTGATTCTTTCAGTTTCAATTGGTGTTCAATTTTCAGCTGCTCCAATAATAATTATGCTCTATTCAGATATGTTACACCATACATCCGTATATATGCACTAAGCTTACCTTGTTTGAATACAGCACTGTAATGCATGTATGGATATAATAATTATATAATAGGCATTACAATGCTGTATTTAGACAAGGTAAGCTCCAGTAATGAGTGCTGTGACAAACGAATTTTGTTGGTGCATTCACAAATGAAGTCATAATTTAACCGGAATGCAAACTGGAGCTACGGTTACCGTGGTTACCGTAACTGTATCCACTGAGCTATAAATACAGGAAATGACACTCGTGTTCCTTAAGGAGCGGCCATTTTATGGGTTCTTTATGGCGGTACATTTGAAAATCCAATCCAATTCAATTTGCTTGTAACAAAATTATGAATTTTAAAAACAATATCTCAGTTCAGATAATATGTGAATTCAGGGTTTCAATTTTTCAATAATGAATGCTTCAATAAAAATGTTCTTGTAACTTGAGGATTATGATTCATAAGGCATTGGGACAAGACAGGAATATGGGAGGCTAACTTCAAAAAGAGTTTTAAGTTCCTATATATATATATATATATATATATTATATATATATATATATATATATATATAATATATATATATATATATATATATATATATATATATATACTAGCAAGAACCTGTGCTTCGCAAGGATCTATTTTAAAACTTGACATAATGAAATTTTGAAGAATTGAGAATAGGCCCATAACCATCCTTGGTTAATTAAGAATCTATAAGCAAAATTTCAAGTTAATTAGTCCAGTAGTTCAGACGTGATAATGCGTCAAACATAATTTTCCTATCCCGTACATGCATAAGCCAGCTCTTTACTTTATATAATAATTATTATAGATATAGTTAACGACTGCAAGAGATTAGGACTGTGGAACAGAATAATGGTGAAACTATAATAGCGCCAGAAGTGTCTCAAACACAATAGTAGGTACTACATTAACTTTTGAAAGTGATTTGAAAAAATGTTGAAACAACAGAACTGAATCCTTATCATTCTACCTTCATTTAGAGAGGCTTTTAGTTGAGCCGAATGGAAATCTATTTATAAAAAATGAATGTCTGTTTGTGTGTTTGTTTGTATGTTTGTTGGTTCCCTGTAGACTTGAAAACTACTTGACATAACGGCATGAAACTTTGGGAATATGTTGTGTGAATATTGGGGATGGTTTCTGAACAGAAATTTTAATAGGGGGGCTAATAATAATTATTTATTAATCCATTTTACAGACATATGTTTTCGAAATTTTCGGCCGAGCGGCTACTGAAGAACGAAAAGATGATCATGATTCAAGATCATATTGTGATAATATGATTTAGCATCTAAAGTTACCAGCTGTAATAAACATTATCACCCTGTGATAAATTATTGTGTACAGGTATTAAAACGGTAGTTTGGAGTTGAAGTGTAGTTGATTGGTACCAGCTGTTGATAATGGTTCCTTAGAAGACCTATACAAATAATTATCACTCCTTTATAATTGAGAAACTGGAAAATGTTGGAAAAATTATTCACCTAATGACAGAGAGTAAACATAGGCTATATTGTATTGTATATATGTATAGTATTCATATTGCATTCATTAATTACTGAAGAATGAAAGAAAAAATTACAATTTTTTGAATTTAGCTCAGCTTATATTCATCCTAAAATGGAAAGAATATGGAATTCTGTGTGATTCACCGTACATCGCATATTTCCTGGACCATATATCGACAATCTACAGTTATGAAAACATTGAATATTTTTCTTTGAAACACTGATATAACCTTTTTTTCAATTGAAAACTTTACTGATAGATATTACTACCAATTGATTGAGAAGAATAATATGTTTTCGGAATAATGAATGCTGCATGACTAAGCACATAGGAGGTCACCAAATAAAGTGCCCTCTCCTGAACCCCCCTGTGCTCCTGATTGGAATTTTTCTGCATAGATCTGATTTTTTCGTACCTGAACGAAAAAGTTCCTCATGACTTTGCTGTGCAATGAACGGTTAAAAAGTAAAAATTTTGGGGGGCCCAGCTCCCTCAGGCGGGGGGGGGGGCAGATTTCTGAAAATCCTTTTGTAGTGGATGTTTTGAGGCTACAATAGACAATTGTGCAAAATTTCAATTTTTTAGGCTTAGTAGTTTGGGCTGTGGTGTGATTTCAGTTTGTCGGGGCTTAGCCTTCTAGATATAGGTAGAAGAAGAAAAAGAAGAAGAAGAAGAAGAAGAAGAAGAAGAGAAGAAGAAGAAGAGAAGAAGAAGAGAAAGAAGGAGAAGAGGAGTAAGAAGAAGAAGAAGCAGAAGAAGAAGAAAAAGGAGAAAAAGAAGAAGAAGATAAAGAAGGAGAAGAGGAGTAAGAAGAAGAAAAAAAAGAAGAAGAATATAGATTATTATGTTGCTTTGGCCTGTGATCTGTATAAATGTCCTGTAACAACTAAAGGTGCGTCCACACATGCCGAACCGAACCTCGAACCGCGCAGCAAACCGTGCATTCCTCCTCCGCACATCTTGCCTTTCAACGAACATGA
Source organism: Nilaparvata lugens (assembly GCF_014356525.2). Classification (NCBI taxonomy): domain Eukaryota; kingdom Metazoa; phylum Arthropoda; class Insecta; order Hemiptera; family Delphacidae; genus Nilaparvata; species Nilaparvata lugens. The sequence goes on from NC_052510.1 coordinate 601,055, forward strand.
GCATATGTTTCATAATGTTAAAAATCAGCTGTTAATCATTCGCCGTACCGTACTCCGAACCATTCGCCGTGCTGCTTGCCTCTGTTCTAACTGCTCGCCTCACCGGGAACGGGGAATTGGCTAACTGAAATTTGGCTAACTGTGGTTGTGGAAGTGACTGGCTAGGAACTCACTGATTCTGTCGCCGACAGGATTGGCTAACTCTGGAACTCGCTGATTCTGGCCAGAGAATTGTGGAGAATTGGAAATGGCTAACTTTGGAAATCGCTCACTCGCAACTCACTGATTATGACGTCATCGTTTTCACCTTTCTCCTTTCGTCATCGGCTCCTCATCATCCTCATCCACCTCCACCAACCCCTCTACAGCCACAAGCTCCTCCTCCTACTCCTACTCCGCCTCCTCCTCCTGCTCCTTCTCCTCCTCCTCCTACTCCTCCTTCTCCTCCTTGTCATCATCATCATCCTCCGGCCAAATTATCATCTCTTTATATAAAATTCTAGAGGGTATTGAACATATTGCCATGATTGAATTCTTATAATTGCTGGGGTTCCTGTTCTATTATATGAGTCTATTCATTCTATTATTATTGTTTTTTCATGATAACAAATTATTTTGATTTTATAACTTTGGCATAGCTTAGTACTAATGATAATAACATTGTTGTTATTATTAGTACAAATGTTATTATATTATAATTATTATTATGACATTTAAAACAATAATAATAGAATTAATATTTTATAATATTACATTAATAGAATTAAATATGATAATAACATTGTTGTTATTATTATACAGGGTGATTCATAATTATGGTAAAATATTTTGATACGTGATAGTAGAGGTAAAAATAAGAAAAAATTTCCTACAAACATATATCCATAAACGTTTCATTAGCGAGCTATACAGGGAGAAAGATTTCGCCCGGAATTCAGTTCCTCTAGTAAAATACACCGATGCTGAATTGTTTGGGGATTAGTTTTTGAAAAACTTATAATACTGGACTCATATGGAAAAATATCTGAAAAATTGAATAAAACTAGTCTAGAAGCTGTAGTATGAGTAGTTTTTGAGAAAAAAGTTGAAATATGCAAAAAATCTAAGTAGAAAAACACAGATTTCTATGTTTGATGCCCAATAACTTTCTTTAATGACCAGTGAACAAATAATTTTTTCCAATAAAAATTGTAGAGAATTCAATTCTGAAAAAAATTATGTGAGCTGTGTAAACTAAATTTAAAATAAAAGTTGGATAAAATGTATTCTTATGTAGTACATTACACCACAAAATTTGCTGTTTTATGAGGAGAGAACAGTACTAATAACTCATAGGTTGTAGCTGATTGCAAATAGAACATTGATTTTAATAACAGCTGTTCCAAAACAGCTGATTTATTTTGTTTAAATAAAAAAATATTTAAAAGAAATTATCAGCTGGAAATTATTTTCAGAAATATTTTAGCTCACTGTTGAACAAAAAAAACAAACTGTAAGTTAGGCCTACTGTAGCCGCGCTGTGTTTTTCGTTTAATCTATTAACCAGTTATTTGTAACCATTTCACTTTGCTTTTGTGTTAAGTGTTAACTTGTTAAAAAATGGCAGGTAATTTAGACATTATTCATACTCCGAGATAGACTGTTGAGATAGAATAACAAGTTCTTAATGAAATTCATGAACATCCCGAGAAGAACACGAGAGAATTGTCAGTGCAGTTTAATGTCAATCAATCTATTATTTGAAGGATACTAAAAGAGCAACAATTACATACATACCACCTCCAGAAAGTTCATACTCTATTGCCACGAGACTGTATTTCCCGTGCTGGTATTTGCCGATGGTTTTTAGTAAAACTTGTTTACCCAAACTTTTTAACAACCGTTTCATTTACCGTCGAGGCACACTTTACAAGAACAGCTATCGTTAACGTCCACAACTAACATATTTGGGCAGCTGAGAATCCTCATGCCATCAATCCTAATCTTCCACAACATCAGTTTTCAGTAAACATTTGGGCAGGAATCATAGGAGATCATCTACTTCTGTTCGAGCTTCCTCCCAGGCTTAATGGCATAATCTACTAGTATTTTGGTATAAGTTTAACGTCATTTAGATATGCTACTCTCATATAGAAAACTTTTCATAAAAACCCAAATATTTTATTTGCAATCAGCTACAACCTATGAGTTATTAGTTCTCTCCTCAAATTTTGTGGTGTAATGTACTACATAAGAATACATTTTATCCAACTTTTATTCAAATTTAGTTTACACAGCTTACATAATTTTTCTCAGAATTGAATTCTCTACAATTTTTATTGGAAAAAAATTATTTGTTTACTGGTCATTAAAGAAAGTTATTGGGCATCAAACATAGAAATCTGTGTTTTTCTACTTAGATTCTTTGCATATTTCAACTTTTTTCTCAAAAACTACTCATACTACAGCTTCCAGACTAGTTTTATTCAATTTTTCAGATATTTTTCCATATGAATCCAGCATAAGTTTTTCAAAAACTAGTCCCCAAACAATTCAGCATCGGTGTATTTTTACTAGAGGAACTGAATTCCGGGCGAAATCTTTCACTCTGTATAGCTCGCTAATGAAACGTTTATGGATATATGTTTATAGAAACTTTTTTCTTATTTTTACCTCTACTATCACGTATCAAAATATTTTACCATAATTATGAATCACCCTGTATAATAATAACAACAATGTTATTATCATATTCAATTCTATTAATGTAATATTATAAAATATTAATTCTATTATTATTGTTTTAAATGTCATAATAATAATTATAATATAATAACATTTGTACTAATAATAACAACAATGTTATTATCATTAGTACTAAGCTATGCCAAAGTTATAAAATCAAAATAATTTGTTATCATGAAAAAACAATAATAATAGAATGAATAGACTCATATAATAGAACAGGAACCCCAGCGTTTATGGATATATGTTCATAGAAACTTTTTTCTTATTTTTACCTCTACTATCACATATTAAATTATTTTACCATAATTATGAATCATTCTGTATATTCGTTTTAACTCTGTTCTGTAACTATTATTCAGATATTTTTAATTCAATTACATTTATTGAATGAGCGTTAGCGAGTTGACTTAAGCCGCGTTTAGACCGAAGTTATTGACAAAATTTTAACCTAATCTCTATACAGAGTTAATCATGCTCTGAATCATTCTCTACACTAAATTATTATGCTAAGGAAATTCCCGTATATATCACGTTTTTCCCGGTTTTCCTTGCTGGTTGAAACACATGTTTATTGGAAAAATATAATATTCTCAAATAACAATTATTTCAAAAGTGCAAAAGTATGTTATTCATCAAAATGTAGCACCATTATACGATTATAACTATGTATTTTGAATAATACAAAAAAGGCAACTTAGAAGAAAAATCGAAAGTACCGAAAGAACCAAACTACTAACGGTACCTAATCTACCCTTTACCCTTTAAAACATTATAGTCCAGTCACTACCGGTATATACAATGGTGTTTGCAATATATATTTAGTTTGATTTTTCAATAAATCGTTTGGATACATTAGAAAAGTCTAGAATCCATGCAAAATTTTCAATATCCTCTAATTGTCACACTTTAAATGTACAATTCAAAATCCCTCTGGGCGTAATTTTGTGCTCTTCAACCTGAGACCGGAGAGCGCACAAAATCACGCCCAAAGGGATTTTGAATTATACATTTGAATTGTAGCAATCAGAAGATATTGTTGATTGAAAACTAAAATTCATCAAAATTGATTATATTGTTGACATTTTACTCGTTTTTGTGACTCAGAACGCATTACATATAGATTGATCCCTCACATAATATTTTCTACTATTTGATTCAGTACATATTATCTTGGAATGTATTCGTAACAACTGGTTGAATCAGACTGACTCAAAACAAACCTTTCACATACCAGATTCTGCTAACCATGATAGTATCCTGACTGCAAGCTTTTCTCACTTGAAAACGTTTCATTACTCAGAAGCGAATAGTGTTATCAAATTAGCACCTGCACTCGACAGAAAAGTTCTCTTCCCAAGTTCCCTTGAAAGGCAAAATGTCAAGCTATGTGTTAAGATATTTGATGAGAAAAATGTAGCAGCTTTAAAAGAATGCAACATTCAAAATGAAAATTTTGAAACGTATGGAGGAAATCCATGCTAATTGTGAGCTCATAGAGCATCAAATTCTCTTCAATTTGATGTATAATTCCACACTTTTACGCATTTCCCTTCGAATTTTGCAGCAGCTTTATCTAGTGTTGAATATGAAATTCCCAGTTTTGCAACAATTGACCAATTGACAAAGGAATTTTGAAGGAGTGTTTTGAACACCACTTTTGACTTCGCAGCGTTGTTGATAGTAGTTAGGAGGAGAACATATCAGAAGTCCCCATCCCTACCCCATTTTTTGAAGTGATGATGGTGATTTAAATGTCGCATTCTTTAGCTTTTTGCTTCCACGCTTATATCTTTGCAACAGTGCGTTCAACCAAGATAACTGCTCTAAATTAAGTTTGATAAATTCTCTACAATTCCTGTTGAGTGGAGTTTTGTGATATTTCCAACAGTTTTCGAGAGGTCTTGAAAGTATGTAATTGTTGGAATAACAGGTTTTAATCAAATTTTTGAATATTTTTATTCAAAGTATGGAAAATATAGAAAAAGTCGTGGAATGAATATTGCAGGAAATTATGTAAGCTTCAATGTTTTATTGTATAGTCATGTCCGGAAGATGTATAGTTTTCGAGTTATATGCAAGAAACCAAAAAATTGTACTTTTGAACCACCACCACCACCCCTCAGCACAGTGGGTAGAGATGGGGACTTTCGATATGTTCACCACCTTACTACCCTAAAGAGATCCGCGGGGTCAAAAATTGTCTTCCTAACTTTTCCTTCTATAAACGATTTTGAGCATTCATTGCCTGCACTAGTACCCGCAATGCAAAAACGCATTCTTTGATGTGTTTATATTTTCATCAATAAATGTAAATCTCAATGATATTTTTATTCAATTTGTTCAGCCTCTTCCTCATTTAAGACATCAAGTCAAGTCACTGATAGACTGACTGCTGTACAGTTGGCCGAAAACGCTGTGGAGTGTCGTGCAGAGTACAGTTCAGTACTGTTCTGAATGTTACAAATCGATGGAAATAACACTCCCTTATTCCTTGATCAAAACTTTATTATTGACTAGCATGTAACCCGTGCTTTGCAAGGGTCTATTTTAAAACTTGACTTAATGAAAATTTGAAGAATTTAAAACAGGCCTGGATGGCACACTACTTGCTGGCTGTTGTTTCTCCATCTCTTTCTATTCAATACCATTTCCTATCTTTTCCCTTGTCTCTCAGTTTCATGGCAACTACTTCTTCGAAACAATGACTTTTGTATAATTCATGAGAGAAGAGTTGAAATAAATTCAGAATTATCTAATGTTTTATTGGATAATTCTATCGAAAGAAAAGGTTTCAACCAAAAATTAATTATAAACCGGAAAAACATTTTCAGTGGTGCCGGGGGCGAAGCCCCGAGTGCAAAGTGCGAGTTATAAATACTAGGCACAGGATCATTCCTTAGAACTGAATCTTAGATCTCGAAGAAGGGTGGTGGCTTTAAACAGGTACAAAATTATATAACTGATTATATATATGTTAGAGATCTTTAGGGTATAGTTTTCAAAAACACAGTAAAAATATCTTTAAGGATGAAGGTTTATATAAAGTTGCCGATTTTTGAAATTGAAATCAACTTCCTAGATTATAATTATAAGAAGGGCTTGAATTATTTTGAAATTTTAATTGAATAAAAATGGTAGAGAATAATTATCATGTAGATATCAACACCTTTATTTAAAGACATATTATCTGCATGCGTTTTCATATTGCCGATACAGCATTGATAAAAATGTAGACGCGTATTTAGCAGTCTCAAAAAACTGTTCTAGCTGAAAAATTAATAATACATGCCACGTGTAGGCTTATACATTGCATCAGGAAAACGAAGTTCAAAACTATGGTTTTCCTGAACATATGTTTCTGAGATAATGTCTTTGATGCAGCTGTTTCACATCCACCATTATTAATATACAGAGTTTGTGAAAATAGAAATATTTATTGATTACCAAAACAATACTATTATAATATTAATGATAATAATTAATTATCAAAACAATACTTTTATAATATCAATAATAATATTATTAAACATATTTATCAATTATCATCAGAACAATATTATTGAGGTTGAGTGGAATCAGGTAGAAAGCAATAATAGAACAGATGTTATTTTTTGAATTTCTATCATATTATTTTGTTATTTCCAATGATTACAACATATGTTAGAATATCACATGTCAATTAATAAGTTATCTCATTCCCATATGGCACTGAACTTACCATGTTCATAACCTTACTTAATAGGATCCTTTTTCATCCTTTGAAACCCTTAGAGGCAAAATATCTCAAAATCCGTTCTTAGTGCGCGTCTAGCATGTTTGAAGAATATTTGTGCAAAGTTTCAAGTCTGTAGGACAATTAGTTTGAGCTGTAGTGTGATTTTACATAAAAATTTTCGAAAAATGCCCTCTCCTGGACCCCCCTGTGCTCCCGATCGAAATTTTTCTGCATAGATCAATTTTTTTTTTCGTAGCTGAACAAAAAAGTTCCTCATGACTTTGCTGTGCAATGAGCGGTTAAAAAGTACAAAATTTTGGGGGCCCCAGCTCCCTCAGGGGGGAAAATTTCTGAAAATCCTTTCTTAGTGGATGTTTCCAGTCTACCATAAACAATCGTGCAAAATTTCAAGTTTTTAGGCTCAGTAGTTTGGGCTGTGGTGTGATTTCAGTCTGTCGGGGCTTAGCCTTTTATAAGTATAGATATATATATATATATATATATATATATATATTATATATATATATATATATATATATATATATATATATAGTCATGAACCAGAAGGTTTGACAAACCCCAAAACATCAGTTTCTTCCCTAAGAAGAGAAATAAATTTTTTTCAACTTTAAAAACTAAAAGCTGATCAGACAGTTTTGGCTGACAGACTAAAAACGCTGAGGAGAGGTAGAAGTGGGGCTAGCATTCTAGTCTCCCCTCCAGCCAGCTAGTGGAAAAAGCTTTCCACTTTTCTTTCTGTAAAATTTCACACTTTTTCATCGCCTACCTCCTGAGACAGACCGAGCTGACCCGTGGATGGACATCCCCTGGTTCTCCATTCAGACCATGGCAACTCAGGATGGACATCAACTGTATAACGGTATCATTCCACATTCAATTTATTTTTTCTATATTGTTTTGATTTTAGAAATTCCAAATTAATTATAAATGAATAATGTTCTTTGAACCGTCAAATAACTTGTTTGAATAAAAAACAACACATTTCTGTCTAACGTTTTGTAAAATCATTGGCAACATAGTTTATTTAAAATTTTTAAAATTGATTAAATGCTCAAATTGTCTGTCTTATTAATTTAAAATTGCCCTCCTTAATTGTTCTGTATTAGAATAGTTGTAGCATAACTAATTTTAAAAAAACAAAATATGTTAAAATTCACATTTAAATCTCACATTAATCTCTTCATTTCAATAAAATAAATCTGACTCCTAATATAAATGTTTTCCTTTCAAATTCCAAAGAACATCTAGTTGATAATATAAAAAAACCAACTGCTTTTGCTCTACCATCAAATGCTACGCAACAACAATATTACAGTGTTCCCGTATGGGAACTGGTGGATCGCCCCCTTTTATTACTCTTACCAAACAGGTCACCAATCATTTATTACAAATGATGGATACTACTGTTCAAACAATTTAATGTTACAAATGGTGGAGGTTACGCCGAGCTTATTTCTGCATTACACAAATAAATTAATAAGGTAATAATAAAAACATTAGAGCAGATTAATCTAACGCTAAATGTTGGACTTTCCCTGTCCCTCAAATTATATAAAACACAAATGTTTGCAAAACTCAAATCAAAAGTTCTTGTAATCAAATTAAATTAAATAGAACTAAAAACTGGCGTTTGATCAGTGAATTAATTCCAATACATAATAGCAAACCATTTTGAATGAATTTTTTATTACAGGAAGAAAGTGTATTGTTATTTCGAAGTAAGTTGTGTTTTCAATGAATGTGTCATTTCAATGCCAAGGCTATTAACTATCTGAGCCCACTAATTGATGAAATATTGAGTGCAAATGCTATATACATTTTTATTTGAATTATTATTATATATATTGTCATTGAATAGCAGTCAACGCCATGAGCGTGAGAAGAGTCATCCTACAGTTATTCCTTATTGGTATTTTATTGTTCTCTATTGTTTCGTGCCTGACCTAGATCAATCATCCAGCTATACTGCATGTTATACATATATATAAAATGTATCTCGTTTTTGAATTGTGCTAAGAAATATGTCCTCAACTACTCTAACTGACTTGCGTACTGTTCAAACTTCCAAAATTAATTTGGAAACAGCAAAAAAATTATCGCAAGAATACAATCTTTACATTCCCGCTAACGCTGATCTTGAGTTTGTCCGCTCAAATCTTCGTCTTATTAAAGAAAGTTTCAATGATATTTTAAAATATCAGAAAGAGCGTGATAGAGCGATTCAATACATTATAGATCGAGTCCCACTGTCAGATACGTTGAAAGATAGCTATTCCAATTTATATGTCCTTGAAAACCACCTAAGAAGAAATTTCAGACCAGCAAGCGCAGGAGAACAAAGCCTTGAAAATACACCAAATAAACTATTAACACCTTCTGCCAGTAAAACTAACGTATTTTTCCCCCTGAACCAATTAAAACAAATTCATGTACTACTCAAACAGAACGTTTCACTACAGTTTCTTACACTCAAACCGAAACAATTAATACCTATACGAATTCTTGCATCCCAACCAAAACACTTGTAAAAATTCAGATACAGAAACCGAAATGGCTGACAGAAAGAGGCCTTTTATCACACCACCAACCTATTCTGCCTCACCACACGAAAACATACATGACTTTTTCGGTACGGTAGTTTTAATAGGACCTCAAAGGCAAATTCATGGAGTTCAGAAGATTCCTTACTCTACTTACCATTCTATCTAAAAGGTAGTGCCGCACTACTTTGACACTATAAGTGACAGATTACAAACACAAAATACTTTAAATTACGGAAACGTACAAAAGGAAATGACAGAATACTTTGAACCAGTAGCACACATTGAAAAACTCGAAATCGAACTTGCAAACAGAAAAATGTCTCGTTCAGAAACAATACAGAACTACATGGCACACATAAAATTTTTGTGTAGACACATAGATCCACAAATGGGTGAAACGCGAAAAGTGAGGTACATAATGCGAGGACTTTTACCTCACATACTCGATAAAATATGCATGTTACCAAATAACACAATGAAACAGCTTGAGGAAAACATTCAAAAATAGGAACTGACCCTATCAGTCGTTCATGACTGATGATCGACTAGGGATTACACAGCCTATCAGCAAAACTTTCGAACAAACTCAAAAACCAGAAGTCCAAACCGAAAAAATGAACAAACTAACAGAAAAATTGGAGAAATTAATCCAGAAAACTGAACACGTTCATTTATTAAACATGAAATGTCTAGCTAACAGCAACCAACCAGAAACAACACAGAACCAGGGATTTTATGAAAATCAGAAAACTGGGTACCTCAACCAAAATAACAATCATATCACAACTAGGAACCAGAATCCCAACCAACAGGCTTATAATAGATTCCATAACGGGGATTTCAGAAATATAAATTGCAGAGAACAGAACGGCTACAATAAACAGCCAAAACAGGAACAAGCGCGCACCTCTGAAAATAAAACACCTTGTGAAATTTGCCATTATACCAATCACACATCAAAAGATTGTTTTCATAACGGTCTCACCAACCCAGAAGAGAAAAAGAAAGTAACGTGTGCTATATGTAACAAGCAGGGTCACAGCACAGATAGTTGTTATTACAATAAATTGAGAAATGCCAATTCAAAAAACGCATAAATAGGACATCCAAAAACACTAGCGTAGTGAATAACGGATGTCCTGTAAATATTAAAGAGCAAAAGAATACTATGACCTACGCTCTAGCTGCATCAAAACAATCTTGTCAACCCGTCAACACCCAAAATGATAGTAAAATTATTATGTCATCACACGATACCAGACAGGAATCTCACGATGTTAAAAATAATGGAAAACACACATACGTGAAAAAAAACTGATAAATCGGATCTTCCAAATCATAAGCAAGAACCATTGAAACAGGTATGCAACACAGACCCAACTAAAATTAAATCCCAAATACTACAACAACCCCTACGCATGGAAGATAATATGAATAAATTGAATCTGTCACACATTATTGACTACATAATGAACAACTATGCTTTCCCTATAGCAACTCAAATTCAGGTATTCAATGACCAAATCACACATGATTGACTCTGATGACGAATCACTACCACAATGGATAAGTAAAAATGTAACATTGCGCCACTTATGGATTTTTTTCATAACTCACAAGCAAACAATGCGACGATAGTCCAGCATAACGATTCAATTTCAGTGAGTGATAATAGAACAAGGAATTTCTATATCTATGATGAAACCACTTGCCCATTTAGCAGAGAAATAACAAGATTGACTGAAAAAATAGTTGAAGTTCGACAGTTATTACCTCAAGGCCCCAACAACTCACACCTGACTATCAAAAGAGTGATACGCATAGAAGAAAAGTCAAAAGAACACAATCTCTGCACAAATGTAGAAAAATTTTTGAATGTCTTATACTATTACTTGAAGTACAGAACTCTAGAAGCTTTCTCACAAGATGACGAAATAGCAAGCCTCAAAGATTTCCAACTCAATATGATACATAAATATTCACTCGATAACAAACCGTTAAACACAATGGAAAAGAAACCGGGAATAATTCACAAAATAGAAAATCTGATACATCTAATACAAGACCCTCAATCATATTTGTCAAACAAACATCCTTCCAGCTCCAAAATCACCGAAGCATGCAATCAAATAGATTCGGCTGTCCACATTAAAGCCATGTCAAATAAACGAAACATTATCATCCTTTTTGACACTGGATCAAATATATCATTAGCCAGAAAGCACTTGGTACAAGAAAATGATATAATAGAAAAGCCTGACATGATTTTGTACGCTGCAAATCAAAAAGAGATTCCATTCCTTGGAATTGCAGAAGTTAAATTCTCAATTCAAGAAAAACTCTTTTCTCAATTATGCTTCATAGTACAAGAGTTATCGACAGACATAATCTTAGGAAATCGATTTTTGGAAGAAAATAATGTTCTAATTGATTTCTCTTGTAAGAAAATTATTTTGAACAAAGATCTAACGATTCTCATGAGAACGAGTGAAGAGACAGTAAGTATCTCATTCCCATTCAGAAAGGCCAGTTTCTGTCGCGTATTCAGTTTACACGGAAAAAGATATTAGAATACAGCCTGCCGAATCATATCCTATTCCCTTGCTATTGTCTAATTTTCCAACAGACAATGAATTTAGGATTTTCAATCCTTAGCATAAAACCTTGTGCAAAGATAGCGACGTTTGTTTCCAAGTAAGAACAATCGCGAAGCAAGATTATCAAATTGACGTTTTCAACACGTCAGGTAAAACTTTGATTTTTTCCAATGGGCAAGCACTCGGCACTCTCAGCGAGACAGCTTATACAGCGCAATTTTCGCCCATTGTTAATGAATCTGTTGTAACCAATACAGATTACAATGAATCTCAATCTATTCGGTTACCGACGGGTGTAATTATAAAATCTCATGACTCTACTGAATTTTCAGTGAGAAACATCTGGAATGTTAAAAAAATTGTGATCGTGCATTTCACACCAAATGAGATGTATCTTAATAGAGAAAAAGTCAATTTCGCGATTCAGGAAGTCACGGAAACAGAAATGAAATGCATTGCCTACAATTTTTCACAAAGAATGGTTTCTTTAAAAATCAGAGCATGCATTGGATACATAAGTATTCAAAGCTCAAATATTAAAGATATTAAGAATAGTATTACAGAGAATACTATAACACAGGATCCTCTTGTTGAATCAGTATATAACATTCAAGAACAAAACAAAGAAAAGAAAAATATAGATATTATAATTCATGATACTCAAAAGATTGATGTAAATCCCAACTTGAAGGGAACAGATTATAAAGATTTTGAGAATTAATTACGAAATACACAGATGTATTTTCGAAACATAAGTATGATATTCCGGTGTCAACTCTTGAACCAGTATAACAATCAACCTCACAGATGATACACCTATATTTTCGCCTCCATATAAACTAGCTACTGAAGAAAGAGAAGAAATGAATGAAATCCTTCAAGGACTTCTAAAAGCAAACGTAATCGAAGAAACCAAATCGAATTATGCCTCACCCACATTTATAGTGCATAACAAGAATAACAAGCCTCGTCTTGTAGTAAATTATAAAAAACTCAACAATAAGATTCTAAAAGATAGATATCCTCTTCCAAATCCTTCTACAATATTGGGAGCTTTAAGTTCTGCAAAATTCCTCTCAACCTTGGATTTAACTTCAGCCTTTTATTCCATGAGAATAGCTGAAAAGTCGAAACACCTCACAGCCTTTAATACACCTCTAGGACTTTTTAGTTTCAAATGCGCTCCTATGGGGTTGAATTTATCCCCAAACTCATTCATGAGAGGAATGACACACTTATTCTCAGACATCTTGTACAAATCCGTTCTTATTTACATTGATGATATCTATATCATGTCTTCTACACTTGATGACTACAAGAAACATCTGGAAGAAGTGTTTAGAAGACTGAGAGCAGCAAATCTGAAATTAAACCCCGAAAAATCCAAAATTTGCTAAAAATCATTGAAAATTCTTGGGCACATGGTATCAGACCAGGGAATTTCGCCACTTCCGGAAAATGTAGAGGCTATAAAAAATATGCCAAAACCTACCAATGTAACTGAAGTTAGAAGATTTCTTGGAGCTACATCGTTTTATAGGAAATTCATTCCCTGTCTCTTCAAAAGAGCATACCCTCTTACACAATTGACTCATAAAGACGCCAAATTTGAATGGCACGAGAGCCACCAAAAAGCGTTTGATGACTTGAAAAATTGTTTAATGACACAGCCAATACTATCCCACTTCTGTGATAACAAAGATACGTATGTTATTACGGATGCATGTTCCATAGGATCGCTGTCTGCTTAGCACAGAAAGATACGGATGGTATAATAAAACCAGTAGCTTACGTATCTCGCAGACTTACTAACAATGAACAAGACTGGCCCGCTACTCACTTGGAAATGCTTGCCATAACTTACAGTGTGAATCATTTTCATATCGCTAATCATTAACAAACATTTTCAAGTAATAACTGATCACGCAAGTCTTCAATATTACAAAAGCATACGAGAACCAAATTCACGCTTAGCGAAGTTAGCTGCGAAATTGGTACAATACGACTTTGAAATTGTATATAAGCCTGGAAAATCGTTACAATTAGTTGATGCCCTCTCCAGAGCGCCAATAGAAAAAACAATTGAAAAAGAATGGCAAAATATAAACAATATTTTGACTGTTAATATAGGATTACTGCAAAAACAGGATCCTTTCCTGAGTAAGATATACAATGCTCAATTTGATCTAGATAAAGCAGATAAAATAATTGCGCGAAAATCACACAACTATACTCTACGCGATGATATTCTCTTTTATGAAGAGCAAACTAAAACAGGGCTGCAATACCTCTTGGCAGTACCAGGTAGTGCTATTCAGCAAATACTAAAGCAATATCATGATGATATAAATTATGGTGCTCACCTTGGGATTGATAAGACCTTGTCGAAAATAAAATACAAGTACTACTGGCCATCCATGCGCCAAGATGTAATAGACTATGTTAAATCTTGCCCAACTTGTCAAATCTCCAAAACGAGCAGAGAAAAGCCAGTAGGGCTACTGCACCTAATAGCAATCACGGATCAACCCCTAAGCACCGTCTGAATTGATGCGGTAGGGCCCTTATCGCTATCGGGTGGCAGATATAAATATATTTTTGTGGCACTAGACCGCACAACACGGTTTGCGTATTGCGAACCAACTACTGCAATAGACGCTTAACATACAGCAACTTTCATTTTGAATTTCGCCTCTTTGTATGGTCTACCCAGAACTATTCATACCGACAATGGTACAAATTTCAAAGCTGAACTTATCAAAGAGATGTGTTTATCACTTGGAGTTTCCCAAAAATTTGGATCAAGTTACATGCCCACAACTCAGGGAGTAACAGAACGTTATAATGCCACGCTTGTTACAATGCTTAGGTGTTATTCAAACATTAAACAAAATAACTGGCATTCCAATATTCGTCACATCTGTTTTGCTTATAATATTTCAAAGCAAAGTTCTCTGGGTTATTCTCCTTTCTACCTACTCCACGGTTTCCATCCACTAAGCCCATTAGACATAGCCTTCCTGCCGAGTGCAATCAAGCAAGACAGGATGCATGTCCTCAATGAGTTAGTGGCAATCAGAAAAAGTTTGCCTGAAATTATGAGTAAGGTTCAGGAGAAACAAAAAGAAACCCATGACAAGAAATACAGAGACTTGAGTATCCAACCAGGAACAAATGTTCTAGTTGCCTACCCTCAAGCACAACCAGACTCCTGTAAAAAATTGAATCAACCTTACCGTGGACCTTTCAAAGTCACAAAAAGATTGTCTCCTCAGAACTTCGAAATAATTAACTCAAGGCGTGGACAACCGTTCCACGAAATTGTACATATCAACAGGTTGAAGCCCTACTATGAGAGAGACAACTTTGATAGAAATGAAGATTAAAATGTTCAATAATCATGTGATATTCCGTTGTACATTTCATTGAAGAATGAAATTAGATCTAAATAATAATATATTGTAAATTTCGTCAACAGATTAAGAACTTTTCTACTAAGCAGTAATGGGGCGCCAACCTGCTGCAACAGATAAGCGACTACACTGCGCCTCCTTCCCAAACTGCAGATCGAGTAGGACTTGGATTACGAGACCAAGACACTACAGAATCACGGATTGGCGACTACATGAACGACGAGTCGCCAGAGAGCCGGCAATCGAGTAGCACTTGGACTACAAAACTAAGCGACTTCAAAAATCACACGGATCAGCAACTACGTGAACGACAACGAATTGCCTGAAAGGTCGAACGAATATGACTTGGACAGCAAAACCAAGCTCCTCCAAACCCGAGAGACCCGTGCGATCAGCGACTACGTGAACGACGAGAAATCTTGATAAATTATTAATGGATCTATTGCTAATGAATAGGAAATCCAGTTTTCAGAGCAAATCAACTTATAATCTTCATAAGAATTTTGGCAATATACAACACAAATCCACAAAACAATACCTTACAACACTTAAACATATAGCATCATTACAAGCTAAAATACTTATCCATTTATATAGTTGAAAACAATGGCTATAGGCTTGTAGACACACAAATCAAATTATACAAAATTAGAACACCATAAAACTGTTCAAATCTCAAATTAAAACATTGAAAATTTCAATTAAACAGAAAAATATTCAGAGAGCACAAAACAATTTCCATAGCCAGCCACCATTTTTCAGAGAAGGGCCTACAAAGATAGCATTTTAGATGAAGCCAAAAACAGTGACGACGTTATGAACATGTCATCGATATTAAATTCCAAAAAATTATAAATTACATGTTTAGAATTTACATTTTACATTTGTTCTCAATAAAACTTTATTTCGAAACTGTTATTTTAAATTTATTCATCCCCTATGCTATTTATAATGATCTGTTAATTCTGTTAACTCTGTTTCGGTGATACCATGGAATGTGCAACACAATTATTTATGATAAATTCTCAGTTAAAAGTTGTCCGAATATTGATTACTCTGATATTTACTAACAAGTTTTATAGATCTCAAATTGAAGGTTTGATTTTAATTGAGAAAAAATGTAATATTACAAATACCCCCCTTTTGACATAAAAAATTTTACTGTTTGAGAATTTGAAGAAAAAAATTACATTGAAACAAATGCAAATTGTTGAAATTAAATTCAAGAACAGTAACAGTTTTTTCTATAAAAACATTACATGTCATCCTATAATATTGAAAATTATTATAAAAATTCTTCAATAGCATTTGTTATACATTTCCAAACAATATTTCAAAGTATAGAATATCAAAATTACTTTTGATTTAGCTTTATAATTCAAGGGAAATATCTCAACAGAAAGTTTAATATATATATAAAGAATAGTTTTTGAAATTGCACATAAATTTAATAGATAGAAAAATTCAATTTTTTATTGCATGAAAATTTAGTATGTTGAACAAAAAAAATTTTTTTTTAAATGAATTGATGAATTGTTGCATTCAATTTTCACTTAAAATTTCAATCAAAAAATGTTCATTTATTTCACTATTGACCCGGTTGATTTTATTGATGCAAATTTTGGAAAACAGTCCATTAAGGCACACAGTATGAATTTCAGTTAAGTGTGACTCCAGTGTGATGACATCAGTGTTGGGCTGATCTGAATACTCGTAGTGTTGGGCTGACACTTGTAGTCGACTGATGCATACCAAACTCGATACAGGTGACATCTCAGTTAGCATTGCCTCATGCTTGTAGTAGACAGCTGCATACCAAACTCAATACAGGTGACATCTCAGTTAGCATTGCCTGATGCTTGTAGTAGACGGCTGCATACCAAACTCAATACAGAGTCACGTAAATTTTGTATCATATGATTATACAATGTACATTCCAGGCTTGAAATGACAATGTAAATTTGTTTTTTGGAAAAGAGATAGACGCTGCATACAGGATTAACTTAGGTGAGGATTAATTTAGGTAAGGTTTGGTTTTTTGATATTTTCAGCTTTCAAGGTTTAGAGTTCTGCATACAGGAATAATTTAGGAGAGGATTTTTTGAATCAATTTCTTTCATGATACTGTGACTGTTATTCTGAATTCAAAGTTGCGAACGTGAACATGGATGGCAATTACCTCCAGGTAATGTGGTAGTGTTGAATTTTGAGTTACATGGTCAGCAATAGGCATTGGCATTGTCATTGGTGTATGCATTGGTGTCGGCATTGGCGTTGGCATTGTCGTAGGCATTGGCATCAACATTGGCACAGGCATTGGTATTGTCGTAGGCATTGGTGTAGGCATCAGCGTAGATATTGGCGTAGATATTCAATTAATGAGTCACACTAGTTCGAAAATCACCCAAATGTTCTTAACACTCTTCATGGCGTTCACTTGTTGCTGATTTCGAGATTCATGTGATAATTATTTTGATGTTAATGTCCATGCTGTACCTGTTATTTTAAAATGCTTATAAACTAGAAAGAAAATTTTGATTAGGCTACCAATACAAACTAATACACATGAAAATTATTTACAAGTATATAATCAATATAAAAATGAAATTTGTTAACATCTTATTATACAGTCAGCAATACATAAATTGTGAAATTTCCTCAAACTCTATAGAGATATCAATTACAAAATTTTAATAAAAAATAATTTCATTTCCATTTATTCACTGTTCAAAAAACAAAATTCAATCCATTCTTCAAAATTTAGAACATAAACAAATACATGTTACATAAATTTCATAACACTCTGTATCATTATCAAAATTGTAAAACACATCAGATCATCACAACAAAAATAATTTCAATACATTTATTTCAATAAATTCAGACAATTGGTCTTCTATTCACAATCATTTCATAATATATCTGCATTTCATTATCATTTAGTATAACATTTCAATTATAGCATTTCACATTTATGATTTATCATTCAGGGTTTCAAAATTATTTATGTAGACAAATTTATAAATTTTCATTTTAATTTTTTGTTCAAATATTGTATAAAAAGCAAAATATTTAATATTATTAATCATCATTTATCAGATACTATAGTTTATTTCGACTTTTCAATGTTCTAAACACAAACTACATTTCATGACAAAACTTTACTATCAATCATTAAACAAGAAATCATTCAAAACATCAATAATATTTTGCTTCAAAGGCAATCAATATTCATAAGTAATCATCTGCATCTATGACAATCAACATAAGTAATCAACACAAAAAATATTATCTCATTACTGCCTCTCTAAGTCATAACCTCTGTTATTCCTTCTTTAGGCAATAATGGGTTTCCATCTCAAAAAACAATCACATACCAGCAAAATTCTAATCAACAAACCCCACTAAAAATTCTACATACACTCCAGCATCCATTTCAAACGATAATCAATCATATCAAAATTTATAGAACAAACAGTTTTTTCAAAATTTAGAAAAAGACATCAATTGCAAAAACTTTAGAGAAATTTTAACCTTTAACTCATTTCAATTAATAATATGACAAGACGTTTTTATTTAATGAAAACATTATTATTCAAGTTAACTTTCATTTATATTGAACATCTCATATATATGGCGACACAATTCATTAATACTTTCAAATTTTGAAGTTTTATTATTATAACAAAAGAATTTATACATAAGATTGAATTTCAGCATGTTCTAAATTGAACCATTTATTTTTTAAATGATTTCAGAATTTGAAGACTGTATAATAGTACAAACCATTTCAAGATTACAATACAAAGACGATCAAGATGGATAATGGGTAAATAAGTTCCCTAAAAAATACAAATAAGAGAAAAAGAAAATTGGGTAAATAAATTTCCTAAATAATACAAGGAAGAGAAAGATTAATTACAGTCTATCCTACATGTCAGTAGTACTAAACTTTCATAAGGAAGTATATTTAATAAAATATACTACTATGGAATTTTGTGGATTCCAAGTATGACTCTAATTTGTTATAACTGTGAGCTATCACTCCTACAAAAACAACTGGTGAAGGAAAAATATTTTGACTATTGTGACTTGGTGGAGAGTTCCTAGATGTTTGTAAGGCAATGTGATAGCAGACTCTAGTATCGGACCACAAAAACAAAAGTATGCAAAAGTTTTTACAAACATTTGATGTTGCAGTCTTAAGGTTTTTTATATCGCAAACAAGTAGGTCAGATAATCGAGTCCAGCCATATGTGGTTCACACCCACACCTCTAAAAGAATCACACCTACTTGTCTACCAAAAATCCAAAGTATTGGACAGCAAAAAAAAATATAAAATGCAAAATTGGTTAAAAGCCCAGAAGAAAACTATAACCTAATTACATATGGCTTATGGCAAGATATGCAATGAAAGATGAGAAAATGGGACATAATTTGCTCTGAAAAACCTAGTTACCTAATATGATACCTGACAAAAAAATAGACATAATTAAAATATGTAATACATGATGAAAAAATATACCGCAAGCAAACAATTATTCACACTACAATAGATAGATTTTAAAAAAGTTAAGTTTTATCAACAATTTAAAGATTAGGAAAATAAGCTACTATTTTAACTTCCAAAATTATTTCAGAAAAAATACAAATTTAAATGACTATGGACAAGATTGGTTAAGATATGCATCATAGAAGAAATTTACTGAACATTACACAAAGACAGGAAAGAATCAAAATTTGAAACGATTAAGGGTCAAGAAAAATAGGCTACAGGAAAGAAAAAAGACACAATTATGGACTCTTACCATACACTGCGTAGTGATTATGCTATTCTGAATCCCGGCATAATGCAGGATTCCTAATCATTGTGTGCTTTCTGATGGTATTTCTTCATCATATATTGATTGACTCTCATAATTTTACCTGTACTTATCTCTTCAAGTTTGAAACACCCTTTATTGAGATCATCTCTTACTATGTAAGGTCCACGATATTTAGGACACAGCTTGGCAGAAAAATTCTTTAACTTGCTCGACAAAATGTAATTTCGAATTACAACTAGATCATCAACCTTGAATTTATACTTGGGTTCATTATGCATATTCTGTTTGAATCTTCTGATGACACCTCTATTCTTTATTCTGTACAGTATTCGTTTGTTTCTGATACTTTCTTCTTCAAGTTCAAACTTATTTTCTACAGGTTAATTGATATACTCAAAAACAAGATGTGCCAATTTATGATTCATCATAAGCTCCATGGGTATGTGACCAGTTGATTCATGAAAATTGTTGTTGATGACAAATTCAACCTTATCAATATACTTGTACCAAATATTATGCTTATTTACAGAAACGTAGGTTCTCAATATGCGATTTACCTCTTTCAATGGTCTTTCACTAAGATTTGCCTGGGGATGATAAACTGAAATGTAGTAATATTTTATACCTAATCTTTCCATAGATTCTTCCCACAATCTGCTTTAAAAACAAGTACCATTATCACTGATTATATATTCAAATTTACCAAATTCATTTACATATTTTTCAACAACTTTTACTAAATTATGAGCGTTAGCCTTAACTATAGGGTACAACTTTGTAAACTTAGTAAAGCCATCATGAATAATGCACATCCATTTGTATTTGCCACCTGGTAGTTCTCCATAAACATCAATGAACACTTTGTTATGTTTTTTATCAGAAATTATGGTATGCATTTTGCCGTGCTACCAATTTTTCCTTAATCGGTTGGAATAGCATTTAACACCTATTAACCCAAGGATAGTTGTCGGCTCCAATGTAATAGATTCTTGATAAACTATGAATGGATCTATCGCCTATGAATGAGAAATCCAGTTTTCAGAGCAAATGAACTATGAATGAATATTACATTGACCCTAATGAAAATTTTGAATTGTAAATTCGAGAACAGTAACAATTTTTTTTTTTATAAAAACATTACATGTCAACTATAATTGAAAATTATTATAAAAATTCATCAATAGCATTTGTTATATGTTTCCAAACAATATTTCAAAGTATAGAATATCAAAATTACTTTTGATTTAGCTTTATAATTTAAAGGAAAATATCTCAACAGAAAGTTTAATATGTAAAGAATAGTTTTTTTAAATTGCACATAAATTTAATAGATAGAAAAATTCAATTTTTTATTGCATAAAAAAATTAGTATGTTGAATGAAAAATGTATTATTATTATTTATTTATTTTATTTTTTTTTTTTAAATGAATTGATGAATTGTTACATTTAATTTTCACATAAAATTTCAATAAATCAAAAAATGTTCATTTCTTTCACTATTGACGCGGTTGATTTTATCGATGCACATTTTGGAAAACAGTCCGTTAAGGCACTCAGTATGATTTTCAGTTAAGTGTGACTCCAATGTGATGACGTTAGTGTTGGGCTGATACGAAAACTCATAGTGTTGGGCTGATACTTGTAGTCGACTGATGCATATCAAACTTGATACAGGTGACATCTCAGTTAGCATTGCCTCATGCTTGTAGTAGACAGCTGCATACCAAACTCGATACAGAGTCACGTAAATTTTGTATCATATAATTTGCCGTGCTACCAATTTTTCCTTAATCGGCTGGATAGCATTTAACACCTATTAACCTAAGGATAGTTGTCGGCTCCAATGTAATAGATTCTTGATAAACTATGAATGGATCTATCGCCTATGAATGAGAAATCCAGTTTTCAGAGCAAATGAACTTATAATCTTCAGATGAATTTTTTCAAAATATTATACAAATAGACAAAGAATTATATCTTATAAGCCTAAGTTCTAGAGTTACTACGAACTAAAATACTTATCTAGTTTACAGATGAAAAAACAGTGGCTATTGGCTTGTATACACACAAAACAAATTATATGGACAAAATAGAACACTATAAACTGTTTGAAACTCAATTTAAAACATTAATAAATCCACTTAAACAGACAATTAATTAGAGAGCACCAAATTGCAACACACATCAGCCAGCCATGTTTTAGAGAGAAAGCACAGGAAAAACCTAAGTTACAAGTCACAGAGCAAAGCCTTGTTCAGTGTCGATGTTACAGACACGTCACCAAAAAAATTATAAATTACAAGTTTAGAATTCACATTTTATATTTGTTCTCAATAAAACTTTATTTTGAAACTATTATTTTAAATTTTATATATCCTCTATATTATCTATTAATTCTGTTCTGTCAACCCAGCCTCGGTGACACCATGGAACAATGCAACAATCATTTCGATAAAAATTCTCAGTCGAAAAGTTTGTCCGTCTATCGATGACTCTGATATTTACTATAAAGTTTCATAGATCTCGAATTGAAGATTCGATTCCAATGTGAGAAAAAATTTGTAATATTACAAATACCCCCCTCTTGACATGAAAAAATTTTACTGTTTGAAAATTTAAAGAAAAAAAATTTACATTGTCCCTAATGAAAATTGTAATTGTAAATTCGAGAACAGTAACAATTTTTTCTATAAAAACATTACATGTTGTCCTATAATATTGAAAATTATTATAAAAATTCATGAATAGCATTTGTTATATGTTTCCAAACAATATTTCAAAGTATAGAGTATCAAAATCACTTTTGATTTAGCTTTATAATTTAAAGGAAAATATCTCAACAGAAAGTTTAATATGTGAAGAATAGTTTGTTTTTTTTTTGAAATTGCACATAAATTTAATAGATAGATAATTTAATTTTTATTGCATAAAAAAAATTTAGTATGTTGAATAAAAAATTTATTATTATTTTTTAAACGAATTGATGAATTGTTACATTTAATTTTCACATAAAATTCCAATAAATCAAAAAATGTTCATTTCTTTCACTATTGACGCGGTTGATTTTATCGATGCACATTTTGGAAAACAGTCCGTTAAGGCACTCAGTATGATTTTCAGTTGAGTGTGACTCCAGTGTGATGACATCAGTGTTGGGCTGATCCGAATACTTGTAGTGTTGGGCTGATCTGGATGCACGTAGTGTTGGGCTGATACTTGTAGTCGACTGATGCATATCAAACTCGATACAGGTGACATCTCAGTTAGCATTGCCTCATGCTTGTAGTAGACAGCTGCATACCAAACTCGATACAGGTGACATCTCAGTTAGCATTGCCTCATGCTTGTAGTAGACGGCTGCATTCCAAACTCAATAAAGAGTCACGTAAATTTTGTATCATATTTGTAATAATACAATGTACATTTCAGGCTTGAAATGACAATGTAATTCGTTTTTTGGAAAAGAGATAGACGCTCCATACAGGATTCATTTAGGTGAGGATTAATTTAGGTAAGGTTTGGTTTTTTGATACTTTCAGTGTTCAAGGTTTAGAGTTCTACATACAGGAATAATTTAGGAGAGGATTTTTTTTTGAATCAATTCTTTCATGATACTGTGACTGTTATTCTGAATTCAAAGTTGCAAACGTCACCATGGATGGCAATTACCTCCAGGTAATGTAGTAGTGTTGAAGTTTGAGATACAAAGTCAGCAATAAGCGTTGGCATTGTTATTGGCGTATGCTTTGGTGTGGGCATTGGCATCGGCGTTGATATTGGCATTGGCATTAGCATTGGCGTAAGCATTGGCATTGGCGCAGGCATTGGCGTAGCTATTGGCAATGGCATCAGCATTGGCGCAGGCATTGGCATTGGCGCAGGCATCGGCGTAGATTTTGGCATTGGCATCAGCATTGGCGCAGGCATTGGCATTGGCGTAGATTTTGGCATTGGCATCAGCGTGGATATTGGCGTTGGCATTGGCGTAGATATTGGCGTTGGCATCAGCATTGGCGCAGGCATTGGTGTAGTTATTGGCATTGGCGCAGGCATTGGCATAGTTATTGGTGTTGGCATCAGCACAGGCATCGGCGTAGTTATTGGTGAAGATATTGGCGTAGTTATTGGCATTGACATTGGTGTAGTTATTAGTATAGGCATCAGTGTAGATTTAGGCGTAGTTGAATCACACTAGTTCGAAAATCACCCAAATGTTCTTAACACTCTTCATGGCGTTCACTTGTTGCTGATTTCGAGATTAACATGATAATTATTTCAATGTTAATGTCTGTGCTGTACCTGTTATCTTAAAATGCTTATAAACTGAAAAAGAAAAATTTTGATTAGGCTATCAATACAATCTAATACACATGATAATTATTTTAAAGTATATAGTCAATATAAAATTGAAATTTGTTAACATCTTATTATACAGTCAGCAATACATAAATTGTGAAATATGGAGATATAAATTATAAATTTCAATATAAAAAAAAAATTTCATTTCCATCTATTCACTGTTCAAATATCAAAATTTAAACCATTCTTCAAAATAGAAATAGAATTTCATAACACCCTGTATCATTTATCAAAATTGTGAAAAACATCAGATCATCACAACAAAAAATAATTTCAATATATATTTCAATAATTTCAGACAATTGGTCTTCTATTCACAATCATTTCATAATATATCTGCATTTCATTATCATTTAGTATAACATTTCATTTATAGCAAGTTCATTTCACATTTATGATTTATCATTCAGGGTTTCAAAATTATTTAGTTTTAATTTTGTTTAAAAATTGTATAAAAAGCAAATTATTTAATATTATTAATCATCGTTTGTTGGATACTATAGTTTATTTCAACTTTTCAATGTTCTAAACACAAACTACATTTCATGACAAAACTTTACTATCAATCATTAAACAAGAAACCATTCAAAACATCAATAATATTTTGCTTCAAAGGCAATCAATATTCATAATTAATCATCTGCATCTATGGCAATCAACATTATTAATCATTATCTTGCATCTTTGGCAATCAACATTATTAATCATTATTTTGCATCTATGGCAATCAACATAAGTAATCAACACAAAAAAAAAATATTATTTCATTACTGCCTCTCTAAGTCATAACCTTCTGGTCATTTCTTCTTTAGGCAATAATGGTTTTCCATCTCAAAAAACAATCACATACCAGCAAAATTCTAATCAACAAACCCCACTAAAAATTCTACATACACTCCAGCATCCATTTCAAACGATAATCAATCATATCAAAATTTATAGAACAAACAATTTTTTTTTTTAATTTAGAAAAAGACATCAATCACAAAAACTTATTTCAATTAATAATATAACAAAACGTTTTTATTCAATGAAAACATTATTATTCAAGTTAACTTTCATTAATACATCACATATATATGGCTACACAATTCATTAATACTTTCAAATTTTGAAGTTTATTTATTATAACAAAAGAATTTATACATAAGAATAGATTTCAGCATGTTCTAAATTGAAACATTTATTTTTTAAAATAATTTTAAATTTAAAGACTGTATAATAAGCACAAACATTTCAAGATTACAATACAAAGATGATCAAGATGGATAATGGGTAAATAAGTTCCCTAAAAAATACAAACAAGAGAAAAAGAAAACTGGGTAAATAAATTTCCTAAAACAATACAAAGAAGAGAAAGATTAATTAGAGCCTATCCTACATGTCAGTACTGAACTTTCATGAGGAAGTATATTTAATAAAATATACTACTATGGAATTTTGTAAATTCCAAGTATGACACTAATTTGTTATAATTGTGAGCTATCACTCCCACAAAAACAACTGGAGAAGGAAAAAAAATGTTGACTATTGTGACTGGGTGGAGAGTTCCTAGATGTCTGTAAGGCAATGTGATAGCAGACTCTAGTATCGGACCACAAGAACAAAAGTATGCAAAAGTTTTTTACAAACATTTGATGTTGCAGTCTTAAGGTTTTTATATCGCAAACAAGTAGGTCAGATAATCGAGTCCAGCCGTATGTGGTTCACGCCCACACCTCTAAAAGAATCACACCTACTTGTCTACCAAAAATCCAAAGTATTGGACAGCAAAAAAAAATAAAATGCAAAATGGGTTAAAAGCCCAGAAGAAAACTATAACCTTATTACATATGGCTTATGGCACAATATGCAATGAAAGATGAGAACTTTGGACAAAATTTGCTCTGAAAAACCAAATTACCAAATATGATACCTAAAAAAAATAGACATGATTAAAATATGTAATACATGATGAAAAAATATACCACAAGCAAACAATTATTTACACTACAATGGATAGATTTTAGAAAAGTTAAGTTTTATCAACAATTTAAAGATTAGGAAAATAAGCTACTATTTTAACTTCCAAAATTATTTCAGAAAAAATACAAATTTAAATGACTATGGACAAGATTGGTTAAGATATGCATCATAGAAGAATTTTACTGAACATTACACAAAGACAGGAAAGAATCGAAATTTGAAAAGATTAAGGGCCAAGAAAATAGGCTACAGGAAAGAAAAAAGATACAATTATGGACTCTTACCATACGTAGTATTTACGGTCATTGCTATTCTGAATCTTGGCATGACACAGGATTCCTAATCATTGTGTGCTTTCTGATGGTATTTCTTCATCATATATTGATTGACTCTCACAATTTTACCTGTACTTATCTCTTCCAGTTTGAAACACCCTTTATTGAGATCATCTCTTATTATGTAAGGTCCACGATATTTAGGACACAGCTTGGCAGAAAACTTCTTCAGCTTGCTCGACAAAATGTAATTTCGAATTACAACTAGATCATCAACCTTGAATTTATACTTGGGTTTATTATGCATATTCTGTTTGAATCTTCTGATGACACCTCTATTCTTTATTCTGTACAGTATTCGTTTGTTTCTGATACTTTCTTCTTCAAGTTCAAACTTATTTTCTACAGGATATTTGATATACTTAAAAACAAGATGTGCCAATTTATGATTCATCATAAGCTCCATGGGTATGTGACCAGTCGATTCATGAAAATTGTTGTTGATGACAATTCAACCTTATCAATATACTTGTACCAAATTGTGATGATATTGAATCATCATATGACTAGTGTTTTTCTTCTTATGTTTCTGTTATCAGATGTTGAACTATTTATTCTAATTTTGAATCTGTTATGAATTTATTACTGATCAATAAAGCCTAGAATGCAGAGGTTTTTCATTACAATTTATTGATCAGTAATCCAAAATCATCAAATCAATTCATCTTATCAAATACGAGTCAATCAATTTCTATTCTCTATTTCACAATTTCTATTCAACAACAAATGTATAATCTTCAAATCTTTTCTGGAAACGAAAACTGAAAATTCGCGTTACGATGGACAAATTTTTGAAACCAGACAAGTTTGATGGTGATCCGAATTCTCCAACAGCTCTACAAGAATGGAACTTCTGGCTAAAGACTTTTGAGAATTTCTTCGCATCTTTTGACGAAGAAGACATCGATGATGAAAGTAAGTTGCGGTTGCTTACCAACTTTCTATCTCATTCTGTTTATCAAACAATTGCCGACAAAAATTCATATACTTCGGCTATTGACGCACTAAAATCTGCATATGTAAAACCAATAAATGAAATATTCGCTAGACATAAATTGGCAACTAGAAAACAGTCTTCAGATGAGACAATTGACCAATATAACCAAGCTTTACAACAACTGAGTAAGAATTGTGGGTTTGCAGATGTTGATTCTGAAACTCATAGGAAAACATACATTCGTGATTCATTTATCTGGGGCCTCAGCTCTCATCAGATAAGACTGAGACTTTTGGAGTTTGACAAGCTAACTCTTGATGAAGCTATTGAAAAAGCACGTGCCTTGGAATCTGCCAGAAATCAATCAGCTTCTTACTCTTCTGAAATAACTATTAATGCCACTTCAAATAATTCTTCAGAAAATTCATGTAAAGAAACAAATTTGTCAGCTGTAAAAACTGGAAGCTCAAGTTTTCAAAAATGTTATTTTTGTGGTCGTCAGCGACATAAAACACGTCAGCAGTGCCCTGCACTAAATGACTCATGCGAAAAATGCCAGAAAATAGGTCATTGGAAAAATGTCTGCAAATCTACTAAAACTTCTTCATCTTCGGCGCTTATTGCAGCCTCTACTGTTCTTGAAAATGCTACAGTACAAGCTCAGGTAAACAACATTCCTACTTCTGCTTTGATAGATACAGGAAGCTCTGAGACATTTATTTCACACTGCTTTGCTAAAAAATGTGGACTTGAAATGTACCCTACAACTGGTGCAGTGTCCATGGCTTCAACATCACTAAGAAAGAACATTTCCTTTTATTGTGTAGCTCATTTAGAATTTTCAGGTCAACATTACCCCAAAACAAAATTCAGTGTATTGCCTGATTTGTGTGCTAATGTTATTGTAGGACATGACTTACTTAATCAACACTCTGAACTTAGAGTTTCATTTGGAGGAACTAAACCCCCATTGACTATCAATTATCTGGCTCCAGCAAAGATAGAACCTCCACCACTTTTTGAGTTTTTGACTAAAGACATTAAACCTATAATTACTAAATCCCGAAAGCATTCTCTTGAAGACACTAGTTTCATGGAGAAAGAAATTGAGAAACTGCTAGCTGATGGAATTATTGAAGAAAGCAGGTCTCCCTGGAGAGCTCAAGCATTTGTAGTGAAGAACGAAAATCACAAAAAGCGAATGGTAATAGACTATTCTCAAACTATTAACCGATACACACATCTTGACGCATATACCCTCCCTAGTCTTGAAGATATTGTTTCTAAGGTCTCAAAAAACTCTGTATTCACCACTATTGACTTGAAAAGCGCTTACCACCAGGTACCCCTACGAGAAAAAGATCGACCTTTCACTGCATTTGAGGCATGTGGCCGTTTGTATCAATTTCGAAGGCTTGCTTTTGGTCTGACAGATGGTGTACCCACTTTTCAGCGAGTCATTGATGATGTTATTAATAATGAAAAACTTGAAAAAACGTATGCATACCTGGATGATGTGACAATATGTGGTAAGAATCAGAAGGAACATGATTTGAATCTCAAAAAATTCTTAGATTCAGTACAAAAATATAATTTTACAATCAATACAGAAAAAAGCAAATATTCACTTACTTCAATAAGCTTGCTTGGCTATAAAATTGAAAATGGGACAATTTCTCCTGACCCTGAACCTCTGAAACCATTGCTCAATCTTCCACCCCCAGATAATAGAAAGGCTCTTGAGCGAACAATTGGAATGTTTGCACACTATTCCAAATGGATATCCAATTATTCAGATAAAGCTAAACGGCTTCTTACAGCAAAGACCTTTCCTTTGACTTCTGAAGCGATAGCTGACTTCAATCAACTCAAAACTGAGATTTCTAAGGCAGTAGTTAGTACAATTGACGACTTTGAACCTTTTGTGGTTGAAACAGATGCATCTGATTTTTCAATTTCAGCTGTCCTATCACAGTGTGGACGTCCAGTAGCATTCTTTTCTCAGAAGCTGAATGATAGTGAGCGTAAACATTCATCCATTGAAAAAGAGGCTTTTGCTATTGTGTGTGCTCTTAAAAAGTGGAGACATTTCTTACTTGGAAGATTCTTCAAAATTATCACTGACCAGCGCTCTGTATCATTCATGTTTGATATGACTCATCAAAATAAAATAAAAAATGAACAAATACAACGATGGCGATTGGAGATGTCATGCTACAATTACGAAATAATTTACAGACCAGGAAAGGACAACCAAGTAGCAGATGCACTTTCCAGAGTGTGTAATGCAACTCAAACTGATAAATTACATTCCCTACACTGTGACTTGTGTCACCCTGGAGTGACCAGAATGATTCATTGGGTAAGAACTCATAATTTACCCTATTCAGTTGAGGATGTCAGAAAAATGACTTCTTCATGTCAAACATGTAATGCCATAAAACCTCAATTTTTCAAGAAATTGAAATCTACTCTCATAAAGGCGACACATCCATTTGAAAGATTAAGCATGGACTTCAAGGGTCCTCTTCCATCAAAAACTAAAAACAAATATTTGTTGACAATAATTGATGAGTACTCTAGGTTTCCGTTTGCATACCCTTGTCCGAATATGAATTCATCAACTGTAATTCAGTGCCTTGTGAACTTGTTTACCACATTTGGTTTACCTTCTTATGTACATACTGACAATGGAACCTCTTTCAAATCCAGAGAGCTGCAGGAATTCCTCCATAATCGAGGAGTAGCCACTTCCATGTCATCACCTTATAACGCACCAGGAAATGGCCAAATCGAACGAGAAAATGGTACAATTTGGCGCACAGTGTCTCTTACATTGAAGCATAGAAATTTGGATGTATCTGATTGGGAATCTGTGCTCCCAGATTCTCTACATTCTATTCGATCCCTATTGTGCACGGCTACTAATGAGACGCCACATGATAGGATGTTCCGACACTATAGACAATCATCTAATGGTATAGCACTTCCAACCTGGCTTGTCCCTTCAAACAAAGTCCTAATGAAAGTACCTATACGAAGAAGTAAATTCGATCCATTGGTCGAGGAGGTGGATATTCTTCAAATCAACCCACAATATGCCAAGGTACGGCTTAGTGATGGAAGAGAGACAACTGTATCATTGAAAAACCTTGCCCCTCGAGGAGAAGAGAGCATTCAAGAAGATAACGATAAAAATCAAGATGATACAAATGCAGGATCAAGCCTTAGTGATCACGCAGAGCCTGAGAACAATCAAGAAAATTATCATGAAAATCAAGATGAAACAAATACAGGATTCCCCCTCAGTGATGAAGAAGAGCCTCCTGATGGCACCCTGCGAAGATCTTATAGAGAGCGCAAAATGCCTTCTTATTTGAAAGACTATTCATTGAATTCCTAAAGACGGGAAGAATGTGATGATATTGAATCATCATATGACTAGTGTTTTTCTTCTTATGTTTCTGTTATCAGATGTTGAACTATTTATTCTAATTTTGAATCTGTTATGAAATTTATTACTGATCAATAAAGCCTAGAATGCAGAGGTTTTTCATTACACAAATATTATGCTTATTTACAGGAACGTAAGTTCTCAATATGCGATTGACCTCTTTCAATGGTCTTTCACTAAGATTTGCCTGGGGATGATAAACTGAGATGTAGTAATATTTTATACCTAATCTTTCCATAGATTCTTTCCACAATCTGCTTTGAAAACAAGTACCATTATCACTGATTATATATTCAAATTTACCAAATTCATTTACATATTTCTCAACAACTTTTACTAAATTATGAGCGTTAGCCTTAACTATAGGATACAACTTTGTAAACTTAGTAAAGCCATCATGAATAATGCACATCCATTTGTACTTGCCACCTGGTAATTCTCCATAAACATCAATGAACACTTTGTGATGTTTTTTCTCAGAAATTATGGTATGCATTTCTAATAATTTCTTTTCATTTGATGTCTTTACAAGTTGACAATACTTACAGTATCTTATAGTTTTGGTAACAAGTCTGTAACAATCTTTTATGTAAAAAGTTTCTTCAATAAATTTGCATGTTTTTGATATACGACCTAATCTTTCATGAAATTCAACTATCAATTCTTCATACAGTGCTGCAGGCACACAAACTTTCCAAAAACTATTCTTTCCAGATTTTCTAGTGAACAAAAGATCATCATTTACTTTAAAAAATTTGTTGATATTCAAATTACCTGTCTCCAACTTTTCTCTTACATTTTTTAACCAAACATCATCTTTTTGAATTTCTTTGATCTTCTTTACTATCTCGATTAACTTGTTATCACTCTTAATGATATTTAATACCTTGAATTCATTTGAATTTCGATTTTCTAAATTACCTTCATAATCAGTTCTAGAAATGATATCTGGTACAATGTTATCCTTTCCTGCTACAAATTCCCACTCAATATTAAAATTCTGTAATGCAAGAATCCATCTTCCCAAACGACCATGTCCTATCTTACATTTTTTTAAAAAGGTCAAGGCTTTATGATCTGTACGGACAACTATTTTTTGATTACCAAAATAATTTTGAAGTTTCATCAAGCCAAATAATACAGCTAAACATTCTTTTTCACATATTGTGTAATTTAATTCAGATTTCGTTAAGCTTCTGCTAGCATATGCAATGACACAGTGTTCCTCATCTTCACCTTCCTGAAATAACTCAGCTGCAATCCCTACATCACTGGCATCAGTGGCCAAAATGAAATGTTTGTTATAATCAGGATGTTTCAAGATCACACAGACGATGAACCTATCTTTAATTTCTTGAAAGGTATCATTATCTTTTTCAGTCCAAATGAATTTATTTTTCTTGCATAGAAGATGCTTAAAACGATTTGTCAAGTATGAATAATTTTTCTGAAATTTTCTGTAAAAATTACAGAGACCTATGAATGACTGCAATTGCTTCAAATTTTGAGGAATGGGAAATTTCTGAATAGCATTTAGCTTAGAGTCATCTGCTTCAATACCATTTTTACTTATAATATAACCCAAATACTTTAACTTATCTGCAATAAATTTCGATTTATTCAGTTTCAACTTCAAATTACTTTCCCTCAACTTATTGAATAATAATTCAATTCGACTGATATGTTGTTCAAGAGATATACTAGAAATGGCAAGATCATCAATATAAGCAATAGTAAATTCACAAACCTCTTCACCTAGCATTTTGTACAAGCACTTGATAAATTCAGAACCACTAATATTCAATCCAAATGGTAGATGTGTATATTGATAAGTCTGTCCAAAAACATTGAAAGCTACATACTTTTTACTATCTTCAGTTAATTTTACCTGATTGAAACCTTGAGTGAGATCAAAACTGCTAATGTAGTTGCACTTATTGAAACGAATGATCAAGTTATCTATTGGTTCAGTTTCTGTAAAATCCCTTATTATGTACTTATTTATTTCTCTTCCATCTAAACATAATCGAATTTCATTATTTGGCTTTTTCACTACTACCATAGGGCTTGTATATTCAGAGCTACCTGGTTCAATGATTTTCTGATCTAACATTTTCTTCAATTCTTTCTTGACTTGATCTCTATACTGATATGGAATCGGATAACTCTTCTTATCTAATTTCACATCATCTTTCATTTTAAGTTGACATAAATAGTCTTTTGCAGATCCAGGACTATCAGAGAAAATATCTTTGTTATTTTCAAATACGTCAATTAATTTGTTTACCAATTCAGGAGATTCATCGCTTAGCTGTAATCTTAAATTATCAATCTGCTGATTCCATAAAGTATCAAACGTTTCTTGGTCTCTTACTATGTTAACATGAAAAAGTCTATTGTACTTCAAGGTATCCTTTTTTATAAATGGAAAACAACAATCTTTCAATGATATCATATTTTGATTAAAATCAATAATTGCTCCAGCATCTTTTAAGAAATCACAACCCACCAAAATATCTACATTTAAATCTTGAACTATAAGAAAAACTATTGGCAATTCTAACTTACCAAAAAATACCTCTAACATAATCTGTTTATTTACCTTCTTATGTCTCATACCAGTAGCTACAACTATACTTACTGTAATATTACATTTTTTCTCACATTGGAATCGAATCTTCAATTCGAGATCTATGGAACTTTATAGTAAATATCAGAGTCATCAATAGAGGGACAAACTTTTCGACTGAGAATTTTTTATCGTAAATGATTGTTGCATTGTTCCATGGTGTCACCGAGGCTGGGTTGACAGAACAGAATTAATAGATAATTTAGAGGATATATAAAATTTAAAATAATAGTTTCAAAATAAAGTTTTATTGAGAACAAATATAAAATGTGAATTCTAAACTTGTAATTTATAATTTTCTTGATGATGTGTCTGTAACATCGACACTGAACAAGGCTTTGTTCTGTGACTTGTAACTTAGGCTTTTCCTGTGGCGGCTTTCTCTCTAAAACATGGCTGGCTGGTGTGTGTTGCAATTTGGTGCTCTCTAAGTAATTGTCTATTTAAGTGAATTTATTAATGTTTTAAATTGAGTTTTAAACAGTTTATAGTGTTCTATTTTGTCCATATAATTTGTTTTGTGTGTATACAAGCCAATAGCCACTGTTTTTTCATCTGTAAACTAGATAAGTATTTTAGTTCGTAGTAACTCTAGAACTTAGGCTTATAAG
Source organism: Nilaparvata lugens (assembly GCF_014356525.2). NCBI lineage: Eukaryota > Metazoa > Arthropoda > Insecta > Hemiptera > Delphacidae > Nilaparvata > Nilaparvata lugens. The sequence continues at coordinate 635,189 of NC_052510.1, forward strand.
ATATAATTCTTTGTCTATTTGTATAATATTTTGCAAAAATTCATCTGAAGATTATAAGTTCATTTGCTCTGAAAACTGGATTTCTCATTCATAGGCGATAGATCCATTCATAATTTATCAAGAATCTATTACATTGGAGCCGACAACTATCCTTAGGTTGATAGGTGTTAAATGCTATCCAGCCGATTAAGGAAAAATTGGTAGCACAGCATTACATTAGGAGCTGGTACTAAGTTCAACTTGAGATTGTTTTTCTTCATTTCATCAACAAGTTTCTCATTAATTACATTTACCTCAGAGCCAGTGTCAATAATCATTTGATATTTCTTATTGAAAATTTGTACTTCTATTTCTGCTAAATCATATCCAGTAGGTGGAGTATTCTCTTGTTCCTCCAATAGTTCATTAAAAATACAACCTATCATGTATGGTTCTTCTTGACAAACAGTTTTAGATTTACTCATAGCTTCATCTACCTGAATTTCTGGAGTATGTACCATATTAACACTTGATGCTTAATTATGACTTTCTTGATAACTAGGCATTACTTCATTACTTAAATTCTTACAACTATTTTCTTGCACATGAATTTGACTGACTAAATCTGGCTTTCTTACTTCAAACCTGTTTGAAGTTTCTGAATCAAAATTTATTTTATTCATGTCTACAGTTATATCAAAATTTGACCTTTCCTTAACTGGGAGATCAGGGCTGTCGTTTCGTCGTCCCATTATTAGTTTAAAGGAGCATTATGTCTTGGACGATTTGCATTTGTCTGATTTGAGGTTTGAGTAGGCATATAACCTGGCGGTGGGAAGCTGAAATCTAACTGGTAGTTGTTAGCTGGTCGATTTGGATTTGATTGATTTGAATTCACAAGTTGATGATTTCTATTATCTCTGAAATTATGCTGAAAATTCTGATCTCTATGACCATTATTGTTTGGTCCATTTTGGTACCGTCGATTTTGGAAATAATTCCTACCTCCTTGATACTGCTTATTATTATCATGAAACATCACACCATTTGAATTCTGAGACCTATTTCTATCATCCCTATGTTCACTCTGATGAAAACTTATTGTTTTATTTTGACCTCCAGCTTGAGCATTGTTATGATCACGGGGCATTTGTCTGTTTACTTTGTAAGTGTCAGTATTGTCAAACTCATTCAACAAACAAATAAACTCATCACTAGTCTTAATGTTACGAATAATAGCAGCTGTAGATATGGTTTCATCAAAATGACCTTTCAAAAACTTGAAAATAGTATCTTTATCTAAGGCTGGAATTAGATTCTTAGCAATGTTGAAACGAGAAATATAATACTCAGTAAGATTCTTAGATAAGTTTGGCTTATATTTTCCAAATCTCAAATCATCTCTAGCAGATGACTGAATGTTGTCTGACCACATTCTAGCAATGAATTTCTCTTTAAATTCTTCAAAGTTATTTATATCAAAACGGATGAAAATCCACCAATCACGATGAGCAAAATTTGAATTAAAATTGTTTTCCAAAATACCCTTAATTTTGATCCAGTTTGTGATTTCATTTCTCTCAAGATACTCGGTCAAGTTTACTAAGAAATGCATTGGATTCTTTTTGTCAATTTGCATTTGGAATTCAAACCTATCGAAATTACTATTGTTACCAGTATGATTACACATCGGTTTTGTTGACATGTTAATTTTATTTATGTTTTTTCTAACCTCAGTTATAGCAGCTGTATTTTCTTGACAATCTATTTTCAAAGAGGATAATACCTTGATTTCCTTGTCTACTTTCTCGTTTAATTCTACAACCTCTTTTTCAACATGCTTAATACTTTCATCATTTTCTGCATTGATAGCATTTTGTGTCATATTTTGTTGCTCAACTATGATCTTATTTTTATTTACTCTTTCATTAACCTCACTGACCCTATCAGAAACTTGAATGATTTTGTTTTGCATTGATGTTTCTACATCTAACATTGATGTTTCAAGATCATTAGTTTTCTGCTGTAGATGACCTATTTCTTTGTGATTTTTACTTAATGTATCATTTATCTCTTTTATTTCTCACTTTGTACTAACCTGATCTAGTCTTATGCTAGCAAATTCTTGCTTCATATCATCAAACCTAGCATTAAACTTAGCATTTTGCTCATCAATCTTAGCATTTTGCTCATGTTTCAAATTATCAAATCTTTGTGTTAGGAACTCTATAAGATTTATATCATTTTTAGCTCCTACCATACTTGTTTCATTTGATATTTCTACTACTTTCTCATGACTTGTTACATTTGAAATGTTTTCACTCACAGCTACACTATCGTTTGAGTCATTGTTTAAGGTTAGGTCTAAATCTTGTGATTCTTCATCTAAGTTTTGAATGTTTTCACTGGATAAAACTTCATTATTTTTATTGCTCTCCATCTTGCTACTGCGTAAAAAATATTTACTCATTAGAACCTGAACTTTCTTGAACCGATTTCCCACTCAGCAGCATCTCCCATTCATAATTCATCAAGATATCTATCCTACCAATATTTTTTTTTTTTTTTTACAACCAGGGATATATTTTGTAGTTTGAGTCCCACACCAGGGCGTACCATTTGCCGTGCTACCAATTTTTCCTTAATCGGCTGGATGACATTTAACACCTATCAACCTAAGGATAGTTGTCGGCTCCAATGTAATAGATTCTTGATAAACTATGAATGGATCTATTGCCTATGAATGAGAAATCAAGTTTTCAGAGCGAATGAACTTATAATCTTCAGATGAATTTTTTCAAAATATTATACAAATAGACAAAGAATTATATCTTATAAGCTTAGGTTCTAGAGTTACTACGAACTAAAATACTTATCTAGTTTACAGTTGAAAAAACAGTGGCTATTGGCTTGTATACACACAAAACAAATTATATGGACAAAATAGAACACTATGAACTGTTTAAAACTCAATTTAAAACATTAATAAATTTACTTAAACAGACAATTAATTAGAGAGCACCAAATTGCAACACACATCAGCCAGCCATGTTTTAGAGAGAAAGCACAGGAAAAACCTAAGTTACAAGTCACAGAGCAAAGCCTTGTTCAGTGTCAATGTTACAGACACGTCACCAAAAAAATTATAAATTACAAGTTTAGAATTCACATTTTATATTTGTTCTCAATAAAACTTTATTTTGAAACTATTATTTTAAATTTTATATATCCTCTATATTATCTATTAATTCTGTTCTGTCAACCCAGCCTCGGTGACACCATGGAACAATGCAACAATCATTTACAATAAAAATTCTCAGTCGAAAAGTTTGTCCGTCTATCGATGACTCCGATATTTACTATAAAGTTTCATAGATCTCGGATTGAAGATTTGATTCCAATGTGAGAAAAAATTTGTAATATTACAAATTATACAATGTACATTTCAGGCTAGAAATGACAATGTAATTCGTTTTTTGGAAAAGAGATAGACGCTGCATACAGGATTAATTTAGGTGAGGATTAATTTAGGTAAGGTTTGGTTTTTTGATACTTTCAATGTTCAAGGTTTAGAGTTCTGCATACAGGAATAATTTAGGAGAGGATTTTTTTTTAATCAATTCTTTCATGATACTGTAACTGTTATTTTGAATTCAAAGTTGCGAATGTGAACATGGATGACAATTACCTCCAGGTAATGTAGTAGTGTTGAAGTTTGAGATACAAAGTCAGCAATAAGCGTTGGCATTGCTATTGGCGTATGCTTTGGTGTCGGCATTGGCATCGGCGTTGATATTGGCATTGGCCCAGGCATCGGCGTAGATTTTGGCATTGGCATCAGCATTGGCGCAGGCATTGGCATAGCTATTGGCATTGGCATCAGCATTGGCACAGGCATTGGCGTAGATATTGGCGTTGGCATCAGCACAGGCATCGGCGTAGATTTTGGCGTAGTTATTGGTGTTGATAATGGTGTTGACATTGGCGTAGTTATTAGTGTAGGCATCAGCGTAGATTTTGGCATTGGCATCAGCACAGGCATCGGCGTAGATTTTGGCATTGGCATCAGCACAGGCATCAGCGTAGTTATTGGTGTAGATATTAGTGTAGATATTGGCGGAGTTATTGGTGTAGGCCTCAGCGTAGATTTTGGCGTAGTTATTGGTGTTGACATTGGCGTAGTTGAGTCACACTAGTTCGAAAATCACCCAAATGTTCTTAACACTCTGCATGGCGTTCACTTGTTGCTGATTTCGAGATTCACATGATAACTATCTCAATGTTAATGTCTGTGCTGTACCTGTTATCTTAAAATGCTTATAAACTAAAAGGAAAATCTTGATTAGGCTATCAATACAATTTAATACACATGAAAATTATTTTTAAGTATATAGTCAATATAAAATTGTAATTTGTTAACATCTTATTATACAGTCAGCAATACATAAATTGTGAAATATGGAGATATCAATTATAAATTTCAATATAAAAAAATTCCATTTCCATTTATTCACTGTAAAATTTAATCCATTCTTCAAAATAGAAATAGAATTTCATAACACTCTGTATCATTATCAAAATTGTAAAAAAACATCAGATCATCACAACAAAAATTAATTTCAATACATATTTCAATAATTTCAGACAATTGATCTTATATTCACAATCATTTCATAATATATCTGCATTTCATTATCATTTAGTATAACATTCCATTTATAGCAAGTTCATTTCACATTTATGATTTATCATTCAGGGTTTCAAAATTATTTAGTTTTAATTTTTTGTTCAAAAAATTGTATAAAAAGCAAATTATTTGATATTATTAATCATCGTTTGTTGGATACTATAGTTTATTTCGACTTTTCAATGTTCTAAACACAAACTACATTTCATGACAAAACTTTACTATCAATCATTAAACAAGAAATCATTCAAAACATCAATAATATTTTGCTTCAAAGGCAATCAATATTCATAATTAATCATCATTTTGCATCTATGACAATCAACATTATTAATTAACACAAAAAATATTATATCATTACTGCCTCTCTAAGTCATAACCTTCTGGTCATTTCTTCTTTAGGCAATAATGGTTTTCCATCTCAAAAAACAATCACATACCAGCAAAATTCTAATCAACAAACCCCACTAAAAATTCTACATACACTCCAGCATCCATTTCAAACGATAATCAATCATATCAAAATTTATAGAACAAACAGTTTTAAAATTTTGAAAAAGATATCAATCACAAAAAACTTTAGAAGAATTTTAGCCTTTAACTCATTTCAATTGATAATATAACACAACGTTTTTATTCAATGAAAACATTATCAATCAAGTTAACTTTCATTAATACATCACATATATATGGCTACACAATTCATTAATACTTTCAAATTTAAAAGTTTTATTTATTATAACAAAATGATTTATACATAAGAATAGATTTCAGCATGTTCTAAATTGAACCATTTATTTTTGAAAATAGTTTTAATTTATAGACTGTATAATAAGTACAAACATTTCAAGATTATAATACAAAGATGATCAAGATGAATAATGGGTAAATAAGTTCCCTAAAAAATACAAACAAGAGGAAAAGAAAATTGGGTAAATAAATTTCCTAAAACAATACAAAGAAGAGAAAGATTGATTAGAGCCTATCCTACATGTCAGTACTGAACTTTCATAAGAAAGTATATTTATATACTTCATAGAAGAATATCATAGAAGAAATTTACTGAACATTACACAAAGACAGGAAAGAATCGAAATTTGAAAAGATTAAGGGCCAAGAAAAATAGGCTACAGGAAAGAAAAAAGACACAATTATGGACTCTTACCATACACTGCCATACACAGGATTCCTAATCATTGTGTGCTGGGGAATACCCTTTCATCATGTGATTCACTGTCATCATCTTGTAATAAGCAACTTGAAACAACCTTTGAATACTAACACATCAATGGTGACTTTGTGTTTTGTTTTCTTCAAGAACATAATTTTATTCATGGGTTCATTTGTTTCAACAAAGCCATTTTGCTTACAAAAGTTAGTCATGTTCACTTGAGAATGCATTGCATACACCTTTTCAATTCTCAGTTGAAAGTTGAACTCATCAACTTGACTCAAAGCAACATTCATTTTATTTACATTGTTCCTAACCTCCACAGAAACCTGTCTCATGTAATCATTCACTTTGTTCATAGTTTTCCTAACCTTCAATGTAGCAATATTACTTTCATGATAGTTGACTTTCAGTGAAGACAACTCCCTACCTACTTCTTTACTCAATTCTACTATCTCATTAAGGTTGACTTTTTCAACAACAGTAACTAGGCCTACATTGTCAGAAACTTGAATGAGTTGATCTTGTATCTTAACACTACTATTATCATGCTTCAATTTGTTTTCATCTTCATGATTATCACTCAATGTTTCATGTGCATCTTTCAATAGAAGGTTTATACTAACCTGCTCTAGTCTAATGCTAGCAAATTCTTGCTTCATCTCATCAAACCTAGCACTTTGATTTTGTTTCAAATTATCAATCTTAGCATTTTGATTTTTAAACATTTGGTCTAACTTAGCATTTTGCTTATCAAACAGTTCTGTTAAGGCAGCTATTAACTCATCATCATTTTTAATATTTTTCATATTGTATGCCATTTTGCTAGTTTGCACAGATAATATATTCATTAGGACTTGATCTCTCTTGAACCGATTTCCCACTCAGCAGTATACCATTCATAACCTATCAAGATATCTATCCTACTAATAATTTTTTATAACCAGGGATTTCATGGTGTACCATTTGGGACATATTTATTTTGTAATTCGGTCCCACCACAGGGGTAAATTTTGCCGTGCTACCAATTTTTCCTTAAATCGGTTGGAATAGCATTCCACCTATTAACCTAAGAAAATTTATCAGCTCCAATGTAATAGATTCTTGATAAACTATGAATGGATCTATCGCCTATGAATGAGAAATCCAGTTTTCAGAGCAAATGAACTTATAATCTTCAAAAGAATTTTGGCAATATACACAAATACACAAAGAACAATATATTACAAGCCTAAGCATCTAGAGTTACTACGAGCTAAATAGGTACTTATCCAGTTTGTAGTTGAAAAACAGTGGCTATTGGCTTGTATACACAAATAGCAATATACGAACAAAATAGAACACTATAAACTGTTTAAAACTCAATTTAAAACATTAATAAATTCACTTAAATAGAAAATTATTCAGAAAGCAAAAATTTACAACACACACAGCCAGCCATTTTTCTAGAGAGAAGGAAGAACAGGCAAAGCTACAAGTCAGAACAGAGAAACCTCAAAAAATCATTGTCTACATTACAGACACGTCACCAAAAAATTATAAATTACAAGTTTAGAATTCACATTTTATATTTGTTCTCAATAAAACTTTATTTTGAAACTGTTATTTTAAATTTTTATATATCATCTCTATTTAAATAAACCATTTATCTATTAATTCTGTTAACCCAGCCTCGGTGACACCATGGAACAATGCAACAATCATTTACGATAAAAAATTCTCAGTCGAAAAGTTTGTCCGTATATCGATGACTCTGATATTTACTATAAAGTTTCATATATCTCGAATTGAAGATTCGATTCCAATGTGAGAAAAAATGTAATATTACAATTTCCAATAATTTATTTTCATTTGATGTCTTTACAAGTTGACAATACTTATAGTATCTTATAGTTTTGGTAACAAGTCTGTAACAATCTTTTATGTAAAAAGTTTCTTCAATAAATTTGCATGTTTTTGATATACCTACATGACCTAATCTTTCATGAAATTCAACTATCAATTCTTCATACAGTGCTGAAGGCACACAAACTTTCCAAAAACTATTCTTTCCAGATTTTCTAGTGAACAAAAGATCATCATTTACTTTAAAAAAATTGTTGATATTCAAATTACCTGTCTCTAACTTTTCTCTTACATTTTTTAACCAAACATCATCTTTTTGAATTTCTTTGATCTTCTTTACTATCTCGATTAACTTGTTATCACTCTTAATGATATTTAATACCTTGAATTCATTTGAATTTCGATTTTCTAAATTACCTTCATAATCAGTTCTAGAAATGATATCTGGCACAATGTTATCCTTTCCTGCTACAAATTCCCACTTAATATTAAAATTCTGTAATGCAAGAATCCATCTTCCCAAACGACCATGTCCTATCTTACATTTTTTTAAAAAGGTCAAGGCTTTATGATCTGTACGGACAACTATTTTTTAATTACCAAAATAATTTTGAAGTTTCATCAAGCCAAATAATACAGCTAAACATTCTTTTTCACATATTGTGTAATTTAATTCAGATTTCGTTAAGCTTCTGCTAGCATATGCAATGACACAGTGTTCCTTATCTTCACCTTCCTGAAATAATTCAGCTGCAATTCCTACATCACTGGCATCAGTGGCCAAAATGAAATGTTTGTTATAATCAGGATGTTTCAAGATCACACAGTCGATGAACCTATCTTTAATTTCTTGAAAGGTATCATTATCTTTTTCAGTCCAAATGAATTTATTTCTCTTGCATAGAAGATGCTTAAAACGATTTGTCAGGTATGAATAATTTTTCTGAAACTTTCTGTAAAAATTACAGAGACCTATGAATGACTGCAATTGCTTCAAATTTTGAGGAATGGGAAATTTCTGAATAGCATTTAGCTTAGAGTCATCTGCTTCAATACCATTTTTACTTATAATAATAATAAAACCCAAATACTTTATCTTATCTGCAATAAATTTCGATTTATTCAGTTTCAACTCCAAATTACTCTCCCTTAACTTATTGAATAATAATTCAATTCGACTGATATGTTGTTGAAGAGATATACGGTACTAGAAATGGCAAGATCATCAATATAAGCAATAGTAAACTCACAAACCTCTTCACCTAGCATTTTGTACAAGCACTTCATAAATTCAGAACCACTAATATTCAAACCAAATGGTAGATGTGTATATTGATAAGTCTGTCCAAAAACATTGAAAGCTACATACTTTCTACTATCTTCAGTTAATTTTACCTGATTGAAACCTTGAGTGAGATCAAAACTGCTAATGTAGTTGCACTTATTGAAACGAATGATCAAGTTATCTATTGGTTCAGTTTCTGTAAAATCCCTTATTATGTACTTATTTATTTCTCTTCCATCTGAACATAATCGAATTTAATTATTTGGCTTTTTCACTACTACCATAGGGCTTGTATATTCAGAGCTACCTGGTTCAATGATTTTCTGATCTAACATTTTCTTTAATTCTTTCTCAACTTGATCTCTATACTGATATGGAATCGGATAACTCTTCTTATCTAATTTCACATCATCTTTCATTTTAAGTTGACATAAATAATCTTTTGCAGATCCAGGACTATCAGAGAAAATATCTTTGTTATTTTCAAATACTTCAATTAATTTGTTTACCAATTCAGGAGATTCATAGCTTAGCTGTAATCTTAAATTATCAATCTGCTGATTCCATAAAGTATCAAACGTTTCTTAGTTTCTTACTATGTTAACATGAAAAAGTCTATTGTACTTCAAGGTATCCTTTTTTATAAATGGAAAACAACAATCTTTCAATGATATCATATTTTGATTAAAATCAATAATTGCTCCAGCATCTTTTAAGAAATCACAACCCACCAAAATATCTACATTTAAATCTTGAACAATAAGAAAAACTATTGACAATTCTAACTTATCAAAAAATACCTCTAACATAATCTGTTTATTTACCTTCTTATGTCTCATACCAGTAGCTACAACTATACTTACATTAGGAGCTGGTACTAAGTTCAACTTGAGATTGTTTTTCTTCATTACATCAACAAGTTTCTCATTTATTACATTTACCTCAGAGCCAGTGTCAATAATAATTTGATATTTCTTATTGAAAATTTGTACTTCTATTTCTGCTAAATCATATCCAGTAGGTGAAGTATTCTCTTGTTCCTCCAATAGTTCATTAAAAATACAACCTACCATGTATGGTTCTTCTTGACAAACAGTTTCAGATTTATTCATAGCTTCATCTACCTGAATTTCTGGAGTATGTACTATATTAACACTTGATGCTTTAATATGACTTTCTTGATAACTAGGTATTACTTCATTACTTAAATTTTTACAACTATTTTCTTGCACATGAATTTGACTGATTAATTCTGGCTTTCTTATTTTTAATCTGTTTGAAGTTTCAGATTCAAAATTTATTTTATTCATGTCTACGGCTATATCAAAATTTGACCTTTCCTTAACTGGGAGAACAGGGCTGTCGTTTCGTTGTCCCCTTATTAGTTTAAAGGAACATTTTGTCTTGGACGATTTGCATTCATCTGATTTGAAGTTTGAGCAGGCATATAACCTGGCGGTGGGGTGCTGAAATCTAACTGGTAATTGGTAGCTGGTCGATTTGAATTTGATTGATTTGAATTCACAAGTTGATAATTTCTATTATCTCTGAAATTATTCTGAAAATTTTGATCTCTATGACCATTATTGTTTGGTCCATTTTGGTACCTTCGATTTTGGAAATAATTCCTACCTCCTTGATACTGCTTATTATTATCATGAAACATATTACACCATTTGAATTCTGAGACCTATTTCTATCATCCCTATGTTCACTCTGATGAAAACTTATTGTTTTATTTTGACCTCCAGCTTGAGCATTGTTATGATCACGGGGCGTTTGTCTGTTTACTTTGTAAGTGTCAGTATTGTCAAACTCATTCAACAAACAAATGAACTCATCACTAGTCTTAATTTTACGAATAATAGCTGCTGTAGATATGGTTTCATCAAAATGACCTTTCAAAAACTTAAAAATAGTATCTTTATCTAAGGCTGGGATTAGATTCTTAGCAATGTTGAAACGAGAAATATATAATACTCAGTAAGATTCTTAGATAAGTTTGGCTTATATTTTCCAAATCTCAAATCATTTCTAGCAGATGACTGAATGTCGTCTGACCACATTCTAGCAATGAATTTCTCTTTAAATTCTTCAAAGTTATTTACATCAAAACGGATGAAAATCCACCAATCACGATGAGCAAAATTTGAATTAAAATTGTTTTCCAAAATACCTTTAATTTTGATCCAGTTTGTGATTTCATTTCTCTTAAGATACTCGGTCAAGTTTACTAAGAAATGCATTGGATTCTTTTTGTCAATTTGCATTTGGAATTCAAACCTATCGAAATTACTATTGTTACCAGTATGATTACACATCGGTTTTGTTGACATGTTAATTTTATTTATGTTTTTTCCTAACCTCAGTTATAGCAGCTGTATTTTTTGACAATCTATTTTCAAAGAGGATAATACCTTGATTTCCTTGTCTACTTTTTCGTTTAATTCTACAACCTCTTTTTCAACATGCTTAATACTTTCATTATTTTCTACATTGACAGCATTTTGTGTCATATTTTGTTGCTAAACTATGATCTTATTTTCATTTACTCTTTCATTAACCTCATTGACCCTATCAGAAACTTGAATGATTTTGTTTTGCATTGATTTTTCTACATCTAACATTGATATTTCAAGATCATTAGTTTTCTGCTGTAGATGATGACCTATTTCTTTGTGATTTTTACTTGATGTATCATTTATCTCTTTAATTTTCTGCTTTGTATTAACCTGCTCTAGTCTTATGCTAGCAAATTCTTGCTTCATATCATCAAACCTAGCACTTTGATCTTGTTTCAAATTATCAATCTTAGCATTTTGCTCATCAATCTTAGCATTTTGCTCATCAAATCTAGCATTTTGCTCATCAAATCTAGCATTTTGCTCATCAAACCTTTGTGTTAAGAACGCTATAAGATTTAGATCATTTTTAGCTCCCACCATACTTGTTTCATTTGATATTTCTACTACTTCCTAATGTACATTTGAAACGTTTTCACTTACAGCTATACTATCGTTTGAGTCTTTGTTTAAGGTTAGGTCTAAATCTTGAGACTCTTCATCTAAGTTTTGAATGTTTTCACTGAATAAAACTTCATCATTTTTATTGTTCTCCATCTTGCTACTGCGTAAAAAATATTTACTCATTAGAACCTGAACTTTCTCGAACCGATTTCCCACTCAGCAGCATCTCCCATTCACAATCTATCAAGATATCTATCCTACCAATAATTTTTTATAACCAGGGATATATTTTGTAGATTTGGTCCCACACCAGGGCGTACCATTTGCTGTGCTACCAATTTATCCTAAATAGGTTGAATAGCATTTTTCACCCATTAACCTGAAGAAAGTTATTGGCTCCAAAATGGTAAATTCTTGATAAATTATGAATGGATCTATTGCTAATGAATAGGAAATCCAGTTTTCAGAGCAAATCAACTTATAACCTTCATAAGAATTTTTGCAATATACAACACAAATCCACAAAACAATACCTTAAAACACTTAAACATATAGCATCATTACAAGCTAAAATACTTATCCATTTATATAGTTGAAAACAATGGCTATAGGCTTGTAGACACACAAATCAAATTATACAAAATCAGAACACCATAAAACTGTTCAAATCTCAAATTAAAACATTATAAATTTCAATTAAACAGAAAAATATTCAGAGAGCACAAAACAATTTCCATAGCCAGCCACCATTTTTTAGAGAAGGGCCTACAAAGATAGCATTTTAGATGAAGCCAAAAACAGTGACGGCATTATGAACACGTCATCAATATTAAATTCCAAAAAATTATAAATTACAAGTTTAGAATTTACATTTTACATTTGTTCTCAATAAAACTTTATTTCGAAACTGTTATTTTAAATTTATTTATCCTCTATGCTATTTATAATGATCTGTTAATTCTGTTTACTCTGTTTCGGTGATACCATGGAATGTGCAACACAATTATTTATGATAAATTCTCAGTTAAAAGTTGTCCGCATATCAATTACTCTGATATTTACTATCAAGTTTTATAGATCTCGAATTGAAATTCGATTTTAATCGAGAAAAATGTAATATTACAAAGTAAATTTAGTATAAGTATGTTTAAGTATTAATTTATTTCATTTTCATCTTTCTTTTTAAGTTTTATCTTAGCCTAAATATTGTAAGTCAATTTTATTAAGTTATATTTAATTTCTTTAAACATTGATTGGTATATTCATGATTATTGACTGGACATTTTTTGTATATAATAATTATTATTATTTATATGCAAGAGATAATGAGTGAATAATCACTAATATATGAATGTATTGATGAGTGATAGTGAATTTCACTATTGGAATTAGCTAGCATATGTTAGTTACATTAGAATCTTTCCAGGTAGGAATTAATTTTTAGAAACCCAACAAATAGGACAGATTTTAAATAAGAAAAAAAATATTATGGCTCTATATATGTTTCAAATTACAGTGGCGAATCTTCAATAACAATAATAAATTAATTAAATTGAATTAAAAATAAATTGTAATTCTAGATGCAGAACAAATAATCAATATAAACTTATCAGAAATAGCTTATTATCAACTTTGAGAAGCCAGACCCCATCACTCAGTCATGTTTCCTCATACCCTTTCCCTAATGTCTTTGATAATATTGTTCATGGAAACGGCAGCTGTCAAGGTGCTTTCAGGAGTTATTCTCCAGCCAATCCCTCATGTACACGTTTATTAAGCTTCTGTGCCACTCAGCTACAAAATGAACTTTCCAACGGCACTGATGACTCTACTTCAAGCCGATAAAGTGTTTCTACCAAAATGTTTATACGCTGATTCCTCCATCGCAAATATTATAGAGCAATTATATAATTCAACAAATGACATCATCAAACATGGGCACCTGGACTACACTCTCTATACTAATAAACCACAGACATTATCAACTACACAATCTAATCGTTCTACAAGGTCCATTGATGCAATAGAAAACTTCCTGCACTTTTGCTGCGGTACCGCAACAGACGGGAAGCTTCATGGACTTGAATTCAACGAACAGCACCTGACAGACCACCGCATTCAAAAGTATTGTGAAAGAGGACCACCAAGATTTAATCAAAGTGACGGCGGAATTGAACTCGTTCACTAAAGACATCTCCAACCAGTTCCACACAGCATATCTTCAACTCCAAAACAAAATGAGTTCCAAATTAGAAGCAGATGAATCACTCTACAATCTAATAATCGGCTACACTTTCCACCTCTACTCCGACTTTTATATCCTGGCTCGAAAAAATTTCATCACATCAAGGGTGTCAAAAGAAATTACTCCCTTCAAACGTCATCAAACCTGAATTGTTGAAGAAAGACCTCTTACAATTACAAAGGAATATGGATTCAACAAATCAATGTTTAGCAGTTAACATAGAAGATTATCATCAGTTCTACCACCTACCAATAACGACATGTAAAATAACAGAGGAGGATGTGACAATCACACTGAAAGTTCCATTCATCACAAAAACATCTAACTTCACATAATTTAAATACATTCCAACCCTGCTATTCTGGAAAAATCAATCATGTTGGCTACCCAGAGATGAAATGATAATAGCGAAAAGCGAAGACACAATTCAGGTTCTAACTGGGAAGCAATTGGAGCTTTGTCCAGTACAACAGTAAACAACAACGCTTTGCTATCTACCTAGACAACATATTTGGGAAAATTATCATCAAAGTGTACAGAACATTTAGTAGCGTCATCAACTCTTCAGCAGCTACAACAGTTTTGTGTGTTCTCCTGCACAAGCAGCACAGATAATATTGAGATTACAGAAGTATCGCCGACGGAGTTCTATGTAACAAACAACCAGCCAGGAACCACAATCAAATGTGAAGAAGGGGAAGATCACATATTATCTACAAATCTTCCAGGAACTCTACATATATCTATCCCGTGCAGCTGTGAGCTACAGTACAAAAATAAAACATTAATTAGAACAACCTTTCCTTGTGACTCCCGTGCACCAATCATTCCCAAAATCCAACATTTTTTACCTCTTCACTGGCTAAATATTAAATCACTAGAAATAGATTCCTTCCAGCCCCATAACAATCCGCATTTTGATAATTTCTCAAATATTTTAAAAGATGACTGGAATGTTACTGTACCAACTCTGTTTATTCATAATAATATAGCTCCAGATTTATTCGAAAACATAACACTACCAAACACTTGGCATGATATTTTCAATTCCACTTCCATGGCATTCTATTTTATCTATGCTTGGTTAGGAATAATCACTTTGGCATTATTATACTTGTTACTGAAGATTCACATGCTACTGATTATCCAAAAATCTCAACAGAAGCCCGCCATTCAAATGGTGGAGTTGAAGGATTGAAATTATGTATAGTTTTCACAATCAACACCACAAGATTGATTAATTAAAATAAAATCGCTTTTTTCATTTTTAATAAAAATTGTTAAGGATTTTTGTCTCATTTGATTTGATTGATTTATCACATACCGTAATTATTCGTACTATAAATGTGTACTAAAATAAATAAATTCGTATGGCTTTTGTTGGTGGGGAGTTCCCTTTCGGGAATGTTCCACCGCCTGAATATATAATTTAAGCCGTCAATGGGCCTTACGACTGTCATACTTCAGCCGGGACCGACAGTTTAACGTGCCCATCCGATAACACGGGAGTGATCTGGTTAAAAAACTTTTGGTAATGAGAGGGGTTCGAACCCGGGATCTCTATGCTGCTACGCAAGCACTCTATCCACTAGACCACGGATCACTCCAATGTGTACTTATATCTATATTGGACTATTCTTGTTTTTTTTTTGTGTACACACAATACATTGCCATGTTTATTTATACGTATTTCTCTACAAAGAGGATACTTTCAATCAAGAACTAGTTATTTGTGCAACTAGTGCGCAAAGTGACAGTTTGCTGCACCAAAAGAAACGTTTACGCCCAAGCCATAGGCGAGGGCGGAATGGTTTCTTGAGTGCAGCAGAGGAACTTTGTGCACGTATTTCACATTAAGTTTTTCCTACAGTTACCATTGAATATGAAAACTAGGTAATTATGGGTAAAATTGCCTGAAATCCATCAAATGTTTCTCTGTGTAATTTTATTATTGATAAAAACTTAATCCTAAAATCCTAAAGTCCTCGTTGTCCTTGGTTATAATATATAATGAATAATAATTAGCGTGTTGTGCTTCGTTGCACCTCTGCTCACTATAGCAGCCCAGTCACTGTTACCAACTTAATTTTGATTTTGCTGCACTGTTGCTCCATATAACCTACTAAGTATTTTGCGTTGCCATGTTGCAAATCTGGAGTGCAGAAAAATTTTTCCGGCACTAGAGCGGAAAAGTGATTCTTTGCATTCTGTAATCAGTGCAGCAATGGCCACTTTTCAACGTAACTGTAGGAAAAAATATTTTTTAGGAACTTTTATTATATATGTAATGAAGTTTGATTTAAAGTTGTATTATCGAATATTATTCTATACATAATTGATCAAATATCATTCACATATTTTTCATTTTTTATCATAAAATGTGTTTACTCAATAATTATCTGATAGGAAGATTGTAATTAAGGATAAATATATCATGTAAAATATGATTGAATTTCCATTATTGATATAGTTGAGTTATTGTCAATCGATATTATTGATTACTATATTATAATTAAAAAAAGTATTATTATTGAATTATAATAATGAAACTTATTAGTATATTATCAACACTGCATTAATCATGAATTCTAATTGAATTTATTGGTACCTACAGAATCATTTTTCAATTTATTATTGTAAATAACCAAAGATTAGATGTAATCTTTTTGACTACCAAGATGAATATTACAATGAATAATTTCCAATTAAAATAAATAAGACCTTTTCACCTATTGAAAATGGGAATTAAATTCTCTTTATCATGTAGTCAATTGTTATTACAAGAACTATTACTACATAGGTTATGGGAAATGTATAATAAGTTTACTCAATAAATTGGTATCAATGTTATAATATTTTAGGAAGTTCTACTCTGAATATTTTATAATTATCTTTTATTACTGAAAATGTCGATTGTTGCATACAACGTCATTTATTGAAAATAAGTGACTTTATGTTACAGTTTTAATAAGGGTAAATGGATAACATGATTTCATAGGGGAATTGATTAGATAGACATATTAGGGGAACTTAAAGAAAGGTTAGAGTTTTGGAATTACTAGACAAATTTTCTTGGATTAATAGGAGATAAAAAAAGTTCTGGATACTAAAAAATGTTATTGTATGATTCTTGACTATGTGCCACTTATCAGAGCTATTAGACTTAGGGATCAATGGAAATTTGTTTTTAGTCATTTAATATATTATAAAATGAATTACACTGTATAAGGTTAACATAATTATGTGGTTAAGGATATTTCTACTATATATACTGTATATTTTAGGAAATAATTTTAAACCATACTAGATAATTATTGTCTTTGTCACAGTTCCTGAAGGGAACCTCAAAGAGTTTGATAATTATTTTCCAAAGTAAAAACATTTTGTAGCAAGCCCATTGAGTCAAGAAAGGACAGCCAGGGTCGGCTGTCACAGTGGAGGAGGGGGAGATGTCATGAACCAGAAGGTTTGACAAACCGCCAAACATCAGTTTCTTCCCTAAGAAGAGAAATAAATTTTTTTTCAACTTTAAAAACTAAAAGCTGATCAGACAGTTTTGGCTGACAGACTAAAAACGCTGAGGAGAGGTAGAAGTGGGGCTAGCATTCTAGTCTCCCCTCCAGCCAGCTAGTGGAAAAAGCTTTCCACTTTTCTTTCTGTAAAATTTCACACTTTTTCATCGCCTACCTCCTGAGACAGACCGAGCTGACCCGTGGATGGACATCCCCTGGTTCTCCATTCAGACCATGGCAACTTAGGATGGACATTGCCGTGCTACCAATTTCTCCTAATTCGGTTGGATAGCATTGTATCACCTATTAACCTAAGGAAGTTTATCGGCTCCAACGTAATAGATTCTTGATAAATTATGAATGGATCTATCGCCTATGAATGAGAAATCCAATTTTCAGAGCAAATGAACTTATAATCTTCAGATGAATTTTGGCAAAATATTACACAAATACACAAAGAACAATATCTTACAAGCCTAAGCATCTAGTCACTACGAGCTAATTACTTATCCAGATTATAGTTGAAAAACAGTGGCTATTGACTTGTATACACAAATAACAATATATAGACAAAATAGAACACTATAAACTGTTTAAAACTCAAATTAAAACATTAATAAATTCACTTAAATACAAAATTATTTAGAGAGCACAACATTACAACACACACCAGCCAGCCATGTTTCAGAGAGAAGAAAAAACAAGAAAAACCTAGTTACCAGGAAGAGAGCAAAGCTTCTAGACACCTCAACGTTACGGACACGTCACCAACAAAATTATAAATTACATGTTTAGAATTCACATTTTATATTTGTTCTCAATAAAACTTTATTTGAAACTATTATTTTAAATTTTTATATATCATCTCTATTTAAATAAACCATTTATCTTTTTAATTCTGTCAACCCAGCCTCGGTGACACCATGGAATATGCAACAATCATTTACGATAAAAAATTCTCAGTCAAAAAGTTTGTCCGTATATCGATGACTCTGATATTTACTATAAAGTTTCATAGATCTCAAATTGAAGATTCGATTCCAATCGAGAAAAATGTAATATTACAAATACCCCCCTCTTGACATAAAAAATTTTACTGTTTGAAAACTGTTGAAATTAAATTTGAGAACAGTAACAATTTTTTCTATAAAAACATTACATGTCAACTATAATTGAAAATTATTATAAAAATTCATCAATAACATTTGTTATATGTTTCCAAACGATATTTCAAAGTATCAAAATTACTTTTGATTTAGCTTTATAATTTAAAGGAAAATATCTCAACAGAAAGTTTAATATGTAAAGAATAGTTTGTTTTTTTTTTTTTTTTTTTGAAATTGCACATAAATTTAATAGATAAAAAATTTAATTTTTTATTGCATAAAAAAAATTTAGTATGTTGAATAAAAAAAAAATTATTATTATTTTTTTTTTTTAAATGAATTGATGAATTGTTACATTTAATTTTCACAGAAAAATTTCAATAAATCAAAAAATGTTCCTTTCTTTCACTATTGACGTGTTTGATTTTATCGATGCACATTTTGGAAAACAGTCCGTTAAGGCACTCAGTATGATTTTCAGTTAAGTGTGACTCCAATGTGATGATGTTAGTGTTGGGCTGATCCAAATACTCGTAGTGTTGGGCTGATACTTGTAGTCGACTGATGCATAACAAACTCGATACAGGTGACATCTCAGTTAGCATTGCCTCATGCTTGTAGTAGACGGCTGCATACCAAACTCGATACAGATGACATCTCAATTAGCATTGCCTCATGCTTGTAGTAGACGGCTGCATACCAAACTCAATACAGATGACATCTCAATTAGCATTGCCTCATGCTTGTAGTAGACGGCTGCATACCAAACTCGATACAGAGTCACGTAAATTTTGTATCATATTTGTAATTATACAATGTACATTTCAGGCTTGAAATGACAAGGTAATTCGTTTTTTGGAAAAGAGATAGACGCTGCATACAGGATTAATTTAGGTGAGGATTAATTTAGGTAAGGTTTGGTTTTTTGATAATTTCAGCTTTCAAGGTTTAGAGTTCTGCATACAGGAATAATTTAGGAGAGGATTTTTTGAATCAATTCTTTCATGATATTGTGACTGTTATTCTGAATTCAAAGTTGCGAATGTGAACATGGATGGCAATTACCTCCAGGTAATGTAGTAGTGTTGAAGTTTGAGATACAAAGTCAGCAATAAGCGTTGGCATTGTTATTGGCATATGCTTTGGTGTCGGCATTGGCATCGGCGTTGATATTGGCATTGGCATCAGCATTGGCGCAGGCATTGGCGTAGATTTTGGCATTGGCATCAGCATTGGCGCAGGCATTGGCATCGGCGCAGGCATTGGCGTAGATATTGGCATTGGAATCAACATTGGCGCAGGCATTGGCATCGGCACAGGCATCAGCGTAGATATTGGCGTTGGCATCAGCACAGGCATCGGCGTAGTTATTGTTGTAGATATTGGCTTAGTTATTGGTGTTGATATTGGTGTTGACATTGGCATAGTTCTTAGTGTAGACATCAGCATAGATATTGGCGTAGTTATTGGTGTAGATATTAGTATAGATATTGGCGTTGACATTGGCGTTGACATTGGCGTAGTTAAGTCACACTAGTTCGAAAATCACCCAAATGTTCTTAACACTCTTCATGGCGTTCACTTGTTGCTGATTTCGAAATTCACATGATAATTATTTCAATGTTAATGTCTGTGCTGTACCTGTTATCTTAAAATGCTTATAAACTAAGAAGAAAATCTTGATTAGGCTATCAATACAATCTAATACACATGATAATTATTTTTAAGTATATAATCAATATAAAATTGAAATTTGTTAACATCTTATTATACAGTCAGCAATACATAAATTGTGAAATATGGAGATATCAATTATAAATTTCAATCTAAAAAAAAATAATTTCATTTCCATTTATTCATTGTTCAAATATTTTATAAAAAGCAAATTATTCAATATTATTAATCATCGTTTGTTGGATACTATAGTTTATTTCGACTTTTCAATGTTCTAAACACAAACTACATTTCATGACAAAACTTTACTATCAATCATTAAACAAGAAATCATTCAAAACACCAATAATATTTTGCTTCAAAGGCAATCAATATTCATATGTAATCTGCATCTCTGGCAATCAACATTATTAATTATTATTTTGCATCTATGGCAATCAACATAAGTAATCAACACAAAAAATATTATCTCATTACTGCCTCTCTAAGTCATAACCTTCTGGTCATTTCTTCTTTAGGCAATAATGGTTTTCCATCTCAAAAAACAATCACATACCAGCAAAATTCTAATCAACAAACCCCACTAAAAACTCTACATACACTCCTGCATCCATTTCAAACGATAATCAATCATATCAAAATTTATAGAACAAACAGTTTTAAAATTTTGAAAAAGATATCAATTACAAAAACTTCAGAAAAATATGAACTTTTAACTCATTTCAATTGATAATATAACACAACGTTTTTATTCAATGAAAACATTATTATTCAAGTTAACTTTCATTAATACATCACATATATATGGCTACACAATTCATTAATACTTTCAAATTTTGAAGTTTATTTATTATAACAAAAGAATTTATACATAAGAATAGATTTCAGCATGTTCTAAATTGAACCATTTATTTTTTAAAATAATTTTATAATTTGAAGACTGTATAATAAATATAAACATTTCAAGATTACAATACAAAGATGATCAAGATGTATAATGGGTGAATAAGTTCCCTAAAAAAATACAAACAAGAGAAAAAGAAAATTGGGTAAATAAATTTCCTAAATAATACAAGGAAGAGAAAGATTAATTAGAGCCTATCCTACATGTCAGTACTAAACTTTCATGAGGAAGTATATTTAATAAAATATACTACTATGGAATTTTGTAAATTCCAAATATGACTCTAATTTGTTATAATTGTGAGCTATCACTCCCACAAAAACACTTGGTGAAGGAAAAAAAAATGTTGACTATTGTGACTGGGTGAGTAGTATAAAAAGGAGGACTCTGGGACACAAGTGTCCCAGAGTCCTCCTAAACCTCAAGGTCACCCATGACGTCATAACCTAACCTAACCCTAGTTTTTTAACCTAACCTAACTTCAAGGTCATAAAAAAAAAATTAAAAAAAAAATAAAAAAAAAAATTGAAAAAAAAATTAAAAAAAAAATTAAAAAAAAAAAAAAAAATTGAAAAAAAAATTAAAAAAAAAATTAAAAAAAAAATAAAAATAAAAAAAAAAAAAAAAAAAAAAAACGATAAATAATAGAAAATCAAAATTAAATAAAAATAAATTAGAATTAAGTTCACGACCTTTGGGAGTGGTGGGAGACTGTTTGGGTATATATATGGGAGCTCCTAGCCATAAGAGCTATCATTGTGTTGCTGACCTAGTTGGAGACAAGTTGCTGTTTTTAGTGTGTGTGTGCTACAGTGCAGTTAAAGTAAGTACAATCTATATTGTTTATTATTATTTTAAAAGACCCATTTTGATGAAAATACTTTATGTGGGGATGTCTCCTCACACACATCATGATGATGATTCAGTTTGAGAGAATTTTAAAAGACCCATTTTGATGAATTCTATATTGTTTATTATTATTTCAAAAGATCCATATTGATAAATACTTTGTGTGTGGGTGACTTTAAGATGTCTCCTCACACACACACATCATGATGATCATTCAGTTTGAGATAGAGAATTTTTAAAGACCCATTTTGATGAATACTTTGTGTAGGGACTTTAAGATGTCTCCTCACACACATCATGATGATCATTCAGTTTGCATACTATTCATTTTTTCTTAAAACTATTCTTGTTGAATGGGCATTGTAAAATCCAACCCTCCCCATACTAGAGATAACCACCCATACAATATTAGAGAACCACCCATACTAACGGCATGTATGTCGTTTTCAGCCATGATCTGATCCAATGGTATTGACATGAACAGCAGGCTTGAAGCAGCCTACCTTGCTGACCAGATATCTAGAGGACGTCTAGTGATAATGTGGGTACCTCATGATGAGGGAGACCAAAGGGCTTACAATGAACTGATGTCAAGGGGTAGAATGGAAGTACAATTCATTCCAAACAATCCTCATTTACCACCAATTACATTTGGACCCAACCCTAGACAAGCTCCCCACAACAATAACCTCCATTCCTACAGGTCTGCTCCTTACAACCTACAAAATCGAAGCCTTACTTCTACCCAAACTCGTAATCCAACATTCTGCGTCAATGGCCTACAATCTATCAATCCCCCACCCTGCGAACCTATCAATCACCCACAACAACCATTCAATCCTACTATTAGCCGCCCAACTCTGAATCCTACTCTGAACAATGGCAACATTCCCCAACCAAACAATATCAACCGTCAAACAAATAGCATTCCCCTACCAAACAATATCAACCGTCAAACAAATAGCATTCCCCTACCAAACAATATCAACCGTCAAACAAATAGCATTCCTCTACCAAACAGTATTCAACATTCCAACAATTCTACCCAGCAGCCTAACCGTTCTACATCAAATCCTCCTCATTCTCTTCTTACTCCTCCTCCTCATCCTCCATCTCCTTCTCCTCCTCCTCCTCCATGCTTCCAAACCAGTGCTAATTCAAGAAACCCAAGTACCCAGCCACGTCCTCAACCACATCAATTCCAACCCTGGAACCATGGAGACTTTCGATTAATGTGGGTGCCAGATGACCCAACCTTCCCACCCCAAACCTTTCTTTAAGCATACCCCTCAGTACAGCTACACCCATCATGTCAGAATAAATAAGGTTAGACATTGAAAAATTAAGTTTCAATGCTTTATCAAATAACACTGCATGAACAATGCTTCCAACCCTCTTTCTATGCATGACAGTTATGATGGATATAATAATACTGCTTATTATATATATTGCAAACATGTACCCCTACAACTATGGATGTCTCTAATATAGGTCAAACTATTACCAGTAGAAATGTAATGAGCAACTATTAACATATATATGGAAATTACAGATGCCGAATTCCTCCGCTACCGCTGATGCCTCTGCTGCCGCAGCCTCTGATGTCACTACAGCCCCATGCAATGCCCCATCTACCACCCCATGCAATGCCTCTGCAACTGATACCGCTACCATTGATGCCTCCGCTACAACTGACACCTCTGCCACAGCCTCTGATGCCACTGCCGCCCCAACCGCTGATGGTGCTGCCAACAATGCTGCCAACAATGCAGAGATAGCCGGAGCAATCTTCAGAGAGGGTAGAGTATTCAAACCTGTCACCCTAGAGAATCTTGCCAAAATGCCCAGAGGAGTACAGATCAATTTACGCTATGTGAAACGTGTAACCAGTATAAATGGGGAGGGAATAACTGCTGAATTAGAAAGAGAGTATGACTATGCACGTTGTTTCATGCCCAAAATGTATATCAACACAGTGTTCAAAAGAGTGGGGGAAGATCCAGTTGATATGACTGGGTATAGTGTTATTATACGCGAAGTTTTACCTTTGAAAAATCGTAATCGTACACATACGTTGGAATTTTTCAAAAATGGAATTCCATGTTCCGAAGCCTAAATGCATAAACTGATTGGCTTGTATTATCAATAGGTATTGTGAAGATGTTGTATACTTTGGAAAATTTGCTTAAAATTCTTGAAAATTTGTTTAAAATTCTAAAAATGTATTGCTGTATACTTGTAGCATTATGCTCAAGAATACAGAAATGTATTGTTTTATAAGAGTTATCTTGATGTAACAATTTGATGCTTGAAATTCTAAAAACTGTATTGCTGTATACTTGTAACATTATGCTTAAGAATTCAGAAATGTATTGTCTTATAAGATTTATCTCGATGTAACAAATTCCAGAAAAAATGTATTGTTTACTTGTAATAAATTTTGAAAATAAAAGTATTGCAACGTTTTCAATTCATTTTCACTACATTGTAGCACATACACGTACATATAAAAAAGAATTGAACAATTTCCTATTGAGTTTTTATTATCCTTGATACTCTTCATAGTTTGTGTGAAAACTTACAGCAGGAAACATTTCACATCGGTGGAGGTCACATGAGTATTTCTCAATGGGTTGTGAAGATCATCGCATACAAAGAAAACGTTTCTATCCTTGACTGCGTCAACAACAGCCTGATGCTTCTGCCTGAGTCGTATGCATGCACAACTATGAGATTCACGATCTGCACAAAACTCTAAATGACCACTCTCCTTGAAAAAGTCACTCAATGTCATTATACCATGATAATTCAGTTCAGCTTCAAGCTCACTCACTGCATTAAGCAGATAACGTTCACGTTCACTGTCTGACAACATTGCAAGACTGAGTGCATTTTGTTGTCAGCATCATCTTTTATACTATGCTTGCTGAGTGGTGGGGGTAGCCCATTTCCTGTTTCATCAGGTCTGCATGACGTCATATGATTGTACAATATTGTACAAGTAAACAGTCAACTAACAATTGACAGTTGACAGTTGTTAGTTGACTGTTGACAATTGACAGTTGATTGACAGTTGACAGTTGATTGACAGTTGACTGTTATATACCAATGGATACTATGGAAACTGTTCATCAGGTCTGCATGACGTCATATGATTGCACAATATTGTACAAGTATCAAAGAGGAGTGAGGAAGATAAATGATAGAGCATAGAGTTGATTACAATATTTCTTTTTATTGATAATGCAAATGAGTATTAACAGCATTGAAAAAATTGCGACAAAAGGTTCTATCTTCTAACAAAGTTTTGTTAATTCAACCATGTAGAGCAATAACAATTTTCAATGAGCAAAATAGTTGTGTATTTGACAATCCATCAGCGTTGTTGACGTTGTTGGCTGACTGATCTCCAAATGTTAAAGATGATAGCTTGTTCCGCACCATGTCGATAAAGTTGAGTAGATGATGTTCTGGGCAGTATATGCCATCAATCTTCTTGATCAGCAACTCCAAATCAGGCGTAGCAGGAAAGAAATATGCTGATGATAGGTCCAGGTACTCCACATTGTTCAGTTGTAGAATTGTATCCAGTAGAGTAATCTGCTTATATCCATGGACAAAGATTTTAATTGGACGCTGCTGGTTCTGATCCAACCACCTTCCAACTGTTCCACGCACAATTTCCATCAAATCCGAATAGGGAAGATGTTCTCTCCCACAGTCTGACCACCTGAGTCCATGTTTAGCTTGATGTATACAGTTGTTGGCGATGATTTGCCTGCTAGTCTTGAGCATAGACTCAGAGTAGGGAGGCTTGAAAAAGTAGTGATGAGTAGTCACATGATTCTCATCATCTTGCTCCAGGATAGCCATCTCCTTCACAATAAACTTGTTGTCCAAACCTTCAAAACCTTGAAAGTTCATCAGGTACAGTGGTAGTGGTCCAAAAATGTTTTCCGCTCTACTCGATGGCCAGTCATCTACACCACTTTCTGCTGTAATGTAGGAGTCGTCATCATTGAGTCCAGTTGTACTCGTAGAGGCATCTTTCATCAGCGTTCGCTCACCAATAACACAGCCCACCACGTCCTCCCCTTCATGTGAAGACAGCTCCCCCTCCTCAATAAAGAGTCCTCTGTATCCTGTCATGACTGGCTCATTCATTGTCTCGAGCTCAACTGAGCAATTTATCACTATGCACTGACTATATATCTTTTTATGCCGACAGTACAAGGCCTGACATTGGT